>NC_088301.1:4746543-5046543 GCF_032854445.1 Liolophura sinensis | reverse complement strand
AACTACATAGGTAGCTGTTCTATGTTACAAACATGCACGTGTACATTCTGAATCATATTCTAGGGAGCTGCCCTGTGTTAGATACATTGAGACAATATAGGGAGCTGCCCTTTGTGAGATACATTGAGACAGAATCTAGGGAGCTGCCCTGTGTTAGATACATTGAGACAATATAGGGAGCTGCCCTTTGTGAGATACATTGAGACAGAATCTAGGGAGCTGCCCTGTGTTAGATACATTGAGACAGAAGTTCTCCCTGTGCAGAATCCAGGTCCACGGCCGACTTAACAAGGGCGGTAATGGAAGAAAATCATTGTTTCACGCCTTGTTCATTTTTACTTTATTTTGTGTTGTTTTATCTACTTGTACTGTATCTGACCGCTGCCCTTGAATGCGGCGTTAGTGAACAATCCAATAAACAGATTTATTTTATCGCCATAAATGTGGTCCAATGAAATCAGTCGGATCGTACCACGCGACCGCCTTGTAATTGGAGCGATATTTGATCCCGGAGAGCCGTATTTTCTAGCTATTGTTGGGCAAAATACTAAAGCGAAGATCAAAAGCGACTAAGGAATATACAAGCGCTGGATACAGAGTACATTGCCCTCTGAGAAAAGGGATACCGAGAGAACTTTCTCCAGGTCGGCTGAATCTGCACTGGTATATGTTTCTAGATGCTTATTTTTGCCCGAGGTTTAAGTCCTCCGACAGGTTCAGCTATTGTGTTTTGTACATTATGGAGTGGTATTGTACTGGTCCATGTTGTGTTGGAAATCCGCACTGGACTCGACGCCTGGTCCAATACGGATTTTCAACACAACATGGACTCGTACAATACCACTTCATAATGTACAAAACACTCCACAATAACCTAATATTATTCCGCGTCAAACAAAATACTGTGTTTTTCATTGGACAACAACGGTCACGTGGGGGACGTGTATATTCAGGTATCCTACAGACGATGTCAAATGAATCTACTAAGTAGGTTGTCTCCCTTTGTTCGGTTGTAAAAACAATAGGGTACCGGCAGATTTTCCTCTCACAACAGGTGACGCTAGAGTGACGTAGGACTTCACGTCACAACTCTTTTGTTGCGCGACGTAAAAGATGTTGAAGTGGAATGTCCAGCGTCACTGAAATGAAGTAATGCGTTCCACTTCGGACTTCTGCCCCTATCCCATTGTCACATCACTGAAGGGATTCACCTTTTGCACTGAATTGGTGGATCTTTTGCCGGATAAATTCGTTTGGTTACTCAGTGATAGGATACGCAAATATACATGTATGGTCCATTCGTTCGATTTCCGGTACTCAGTGATAGGATACGCAAATATACATGTATGGTGACAGTAACCCTTATATTGGGCTCGGCGTCAATATATGTTGGTTACTAACACCATATATGTCCGTATCCTATCACTGAGTAAACATGTAACCAATAAAGTATTTTTTTTCTTTGTTGATATACAGTTCCCTACGTGATTTTCTGGATAAAACTCGATCGTTATACGCGTTTCTTTTAGGTACTTGTCTTGTTGCCCTCGGGAGTTTAGACTTGAATGTCTTTCACTATCTGCGGAACAAAATTTAGCACAATAGTTATTGGCTTCGTCTTATCCATTCCAACTAGCTACTCATATGTTATCAGTCAAAACTGTTTACAAACACGCACGTAGAATGGGATAGAATCAAGTCTACTTTCATTTTACAATATACTCGATAAACAATATGGCTGACCAGACCCCGGAGCATGCGCACAAGACCAGTATCGTCATAATGCTAAAAGCCTGTTGTGCTCTTGAAGCAATGGGGATCAGGCAGATATTAATAATTTCTAAACAACCACTTTCAAACGCGGATGCTATGTCAACTCGCGTCTTGGAAGTTATGCACAACATGATATGAACCTTGAGATGTTTTTATGCCCGCGAGCCGACTTCTCTAATGTTTTTCCGACTTATTTTAAATTCGCTTATGTACACTGTATATGTGTGTTTTTAGGTGAAACGTTTAATTTTCTGACGTAGAAAACATGAAAACTTTCCACACAGTTGTATTCCATATGCATGCACTTTCGAACATTCGTTTTCATCAGGGATGCATACATGTATAGTGTACGCACGTGATTTAGGAGAAGTAATTTAATTTATTGATTTATTGATTTATTTTGATGAGTGTTTTGCGCCGTGTTCAAGAATATTTCACGTATACGATGCTGTCAGCATGTGGGAGGGGGGGTGGGGATTTAAGGTATGCCACCAGATATATAATTATACTTCTGGTTAAACCGAAACGATACATCTCTCGCTGAGTTTAAATTCAAAATCTGAATCAGCTGATGGACTCCAAAGGTCACTGTTGTTCATCGATGTTACACCATTGATGTCATATCGATGAGCCTCGTTTGGCGCTTAGCACTGAGAGGTTATAATATGAATGAGTAGGGTGTCATGTTTAGTGTCTTCGGCATGATACATGTACTTCAGTGTATAGAGTCAAGAAAGCACAGGATATGTACACACACGTAATGACTCCTCGTCATCATATGACTGAAAAATTGTGAAACCTTAAGCATATATAGGCCTACATATGTATGCCATATTAATGATTTCACCGCAAGGTTTCATATCACTGCATGGTGTCATATCACCGCAAGGTTTCATATGACTGCATGGTATCATATTACCGATAGGGTTCATATTACTGCATGGTGTCATATCACCGCAAGGCTTCGTGTCACCGCAAGGCTTCATATCACTGCATGGTGTCATATCACCGCAAGCTTTCATATCACTGCATGGTGTCATATCACTGCATGGTGTCACATCACTGCATGGTGTCATATCAGTGATACTACATCAATATTTATTTTATGTATTAGTTTGATATTTTACGACGTATTCAAAAATTGTTCACTTATTCGACTGCGGTCAGAATTATTGTTGTGAGAAAAACCACGATCTCATCCACAGGTTACTGGCAGACCTCCCCACATACGACCGGAGAGAAAGTTAAAATGAGCTAAACAGTGACCGAGACATTGGTTGTGATGGGCTCCCAGGTCATTGTTCTGATGAGCTAGCACGCTTACCACAGGGGTTCCACCATATTCGTAGTTTGATACCACTTTATAGTGCTATATCAGTGATGCCATGTCAATGGTTTCGTGTCATTGTCACATCGCTGGTGCGGTTAAATCACCCTCCTGATCCAAGGTGTTAAAAGGAACACAAAAATACACTCTTACAAAATAGAGTAGAAAACAAGGTCATCAAACATGGATGAATGAAGCCATATTCAGTGTGAATTAGACATCATATTTCTTGTAAAGTGCCACAGGCTTGTCCATTTTTTGTCCGCAGTTAATGTAAATGTTGTTCGTCGCTCAGCCCCATCCATTCAATAATTTAGGTCTATCGACCACACGATCTGATGAGTGGCCCCCAGAGCTCTGGGCCACCCGCTTGACCCTCCTGAACCTTTACAGCGATTGGTCAGAAACTGTTTGACGTCAGTGAGGCCCTCTTGTGTGGGGTGAGTTTGCGCGGATCGATATTGGAATGATGTCTCACAAGACAAGCGATAGAGTGGTCTTTACAACCATCACATCCGCTTCACCTGCAGACCATAAAACATGCCTTTGATCTTTCGCCCTAATTATATTACATAGGTCTTAGAAGGTTAATGCTTTGTCGGAGGGCCCTGTATTGTCTATCGGTGGCCTACAAATCGAGATTATCTTCCGCTGGCCAGTCAACATTCCGTGAAAAGCAAAACCTAGATGTCTCCTTCAGAGGGATAGCTTACGTCATTGTCGTCATGTAGAAAAAGATTAAGCGGCGGGACAAAGACAGAGTGAGTACTCATGGGATTTGAGCCGAAAAGATCTACACTAATCAAGAGGAATACTTAAGCGACTGTCCTTCATGGAGATACTGTGGTTGAATGGGGATGCCAAGAAATATAAATTGACAATATTTTGACGCAATTCTGGGGGCCAACCACTCAAAACCTTGGACAATGCGAAAACAAAAGACGACATTTAATTATCATTATACAGAGCACTGAATTCGCTATTAGCCAGCCTAGAAGAATGTTTTCCTGGGAAATGCCATTGATGTTAATCGTGCTAAGGGATCGCTGTGGTAAAGCGTCATCACCTCGGGTTGAGCACATCCAACTTGTTAACCACTGTTCGAACTGTACATGCACTCGGGTATGGGGAGGGGTGGAGACGGGGTTGGGGCGGTGGTAGAGACGCTAATGTACATGCTGACACTAGCTATGTGTGTATTAATTGGTTCTAGGCAATGTTACCTGTATAACCTGTATTAAATCCACCTGTTTTGTGCTAATATATTTACTTAGCTATTTTATTTTCGTGCGCATTGATATAACCCAAGTAATATTTTGATATAAATTCTTTACACATAATACACATATGGTTCTGTGGAGCTTTCATTGTAATTCCTACGAAAAGCGTCCTTATGGGTAGAAACCTTTCAAGTCAAACTTGAAATGAAGACAAATTAAGGGATATTCTGTGGAATGACAACTAAAAGTTCACTTTTTTTTCTTTTTCATTGAATAGAATACATGTACAACTGATACTTTAATTTTAAGATCGTAATTACACATTTTGTCATTCAGATCACGAAAAGACCATAAATTCCTTCCAGCCGTTTGGTGCTTGTTTGAACACAGATGTACGATCACAACACGACTGGTCTACATCTATTTATGTTACAGCTCTGGCTATACGCCAGGGTGGAATTAACATTAATCCATTACACCATACTCCATGCCCAGAATATTGGTCTCCCTGACGCATTTTTAAAACTCACGGCGCCTCATTTTTGTATGTCGCTAGATTTATTTCATTCGTATATCTTCGTGTACTGGCACTGGTGATTGTGTCGAAAATGGGGACTGTGATTGTGGTTTCTTAACACACATCTTGGTACCGAGCGACGAGTGGTATATGAATATCGGATTTAGTGCTGATATCGTTCAATGTCTCACTGTTCGTGGCGCATTGGTGACAACCATGTACTTGAGGATTTTCAAGCCCAGGAAAGATTTCAACTAGGGATCATAAATTCCTAAAAACTTTGTTTAAACATGTTGTAAAAGGAGAGAATTCAACAATAACAGATACAAAACATCGTTCATTCTATTGGATTAGCTATCTTTGCGTCAGGACCAACCAAATGCAAGATGGCCCTTGCGATTCTAATTTGAAATGTTTGTTCATATGGCGTAACTCTTTTTTATATGAGGAAAAAAGATAGCATTGTTTGTGATGGTTGACAATAAGCGGTCGTTTATAAAAAAAAGCGAAAAATTCTTAAGTGTGGTGTTCACATCAAATCAAATAAATAAAAGCCTTTAGCGAGACACAACTTACGAGAACGCCTTAAGCTCCTACATTCCTAATTCTTATTTCATTTTCATGAATTAAAGGAATAATGGATTCAATCATGAATCACCATTAATTTAGTCGTGAATTGCAACATGGCAGTGTGTTGTACAAAATGCTCTGACCTCCTCCCCATTGATGAATGGAGAATCGTACACAATCCTAAGACATGTTCTGCCCTGCAGCGCCAGGCGAGGTGTGATGGGGGCGCTACGATGGCTGTCAGCGTGCCTGGGAGTGGTTGATTAAGCCTGCTCCGTTTCAGGCGACCCCCCCCCCCCCCCCCCTTAACCGCCAGCGTTTTCTACAGGAGTTGAGGGTGCGAAAAAGGTCAGAGCGATAAGCCGTTTGATCTACGGAAGAGATTTTTTCAGGCTCTTAACAGCTGGAAGCTCCAGTCTATTGCGTGGCCGGCACCTGTGCAAAGGATGAGCTCAATTAAAGCCGGTGTTTATTTGCCATCAATGAATGGACGGGGCTGCTGAGCCCGCCCGCGCGCACCGCAGGCCTACCCGTAGGCCCCACACGCAAAGATAAACAAACAGGACCAATTCAGATAAACGGTTGACATAGTAGAGAATGATGTGGAACGAAGAAGACAAACAACCCGCCGATAACAGTAGTGGTCGACGAGGTCATAGTCTCTGGAGAGTGCATGATTAAGATTACGCTACCTGATTCCCTTTCCCCAGGCACGGTACCTTGTGCCCCTCCCCCAACCCTACTCCCCGCCTTCCAACCTGCCCGATACCAGGCTTCCAAGGCCAATAAATAGATGAATTGTGGAAAAGAGATGATAATATTGTGATACATCGAAGCAGGACAGTTTCTGATATATTCTCAATATCGCAAATAGGTTGATGCATTATTGTCTGATTGCCCTGGTCTGTGGAGATTGTTTGGCGGTAAACGAGTATTCTGGTTCTAGTGCCAGTGCAATAGATGATCGTTACGGTTTCACACATCACAATAATAGCTTTACCACAGTAAGTCCATAACCAGCAGAACAAAAAACGCCATAATTTTAAGCAGCACTTCTAAAGACGGCCCAAAGACGCGGGTGTCCCAAACTCAGTTTTGATCTGTAACTTTTTTACGGTGAAGCCATGTATCAATCTAATTCATTATGATGAACCGTTGCCCAAAAATATTCGAAAAACTACTTTTAAAGTCCATATTTGGAAAGAACGGTCATAACTTTGTCCAGATTGGTGATAGTTAGGGATCCAAAAACTCGTACTTGATCTGTAACATGATATGATAAAGCCATGTAAAAAAAAAATAGGGACATACTTATCATTATGGCGATTGCTTCCATGGGAATTTTACCGACTGAAAAAGTTCAGTTTTTCCAACAACATTGTACATATATTTTCTTTCTTCCTTCTTTTCGAGATGCCCCTCAGTGCACTTCAGGGCCAAGCTGAGTTGAAAGAAGTTTGTTTGTTCTGCGGGTATAGATACATACTGGTCCACGCCCAAACAGTAAAACGTATAGTTTTGTAATGCATGTACAATTTGTGTATATGCAAGAAAAACTTGGTTTAACCGTTGAATTTATACTTCGCGGTTTAGTGAATTTACCCTTCGCTTTTGAATTTACATTTCCGCTGTGGCATAGTCAAAAATACAACAACGTTGTAAACAATATCTTAACAAAGCGTCCATTCTGCTCTGAGTGGCCACAATACCTCTAGTTTACTGTTGACATGTTCATCGTATACGCAATGTACGTTTACCACATGTAGATGTTTACATCAAATTACTCTGAAACAGCTCTGAAGTGAAAATCAGCACGCTTAGTCACCTGTTTCTTGTGTCAGCTTTGCTGTAATTTTCAACTGTACTACAATGATATCAGACCTTGTAGCAGAACCAATTTCCAGTGTGGACATAGCGATGCAGCGAAGTATGGAAACAGTAGCGATTTAGCCACAGGTCTTCTATTGGCTAACAAACCACGCCCCGCCCCCACCCAGCCCCCACCCAGCCCCCACCCAGCCCCCACCCTCACCCCGTCCACCAACCCCTTCGCGCATCGCTATGTTAGCAAACAGAAATTCGCTTTAATTCTCAGCATTAGTACTTTCCAAACAGCATGAAAGGTTTACTTCATATGGCGCACAAATTTATTCACTGCACAACGTTGAGGAAACACAATCTTATATGTCTCGCAACCGCTTGTCTGTCTTTGAAAGTTGTGAAATTCTGAATATATTTGGATATTACCCTCTGACGAGATTTGGTTAAAGCTGTGCTCCTCAGAGACCATTCAGACGTCCGGTGCTTGGGAATGCATGCTTGCCCTCTGAACAGCATTCCGTAAGACCCTTCCGCTGGGAAAAACAGCCAACTGTCATTTGGAGATTTTCACCTTTGAGACGTCCACGCATTGACGTAGTTTTGCCAGGGTTCCATTGATTCCCTATATCTCTCTATCCATTTTCAGTGAATGACTTGTATAGTCCACCCCTTCTCTCATGATGTCTCTCAACACTTTATTCCATGATCTACGGGCCAAACTGTCCCCCCCCCCCCCCCACTCCCAGAGTTAGAAACCCTCGACCTTCCTTTGGTCTGAAGCTAGAACCGTCAATCGCTGCAGTTTTTCCTCAGGATAATCAGGAATGATTCCTTATTCTAGCGAACAGTGCACCTTCTGAAAGTCAAAAGTAATGGTTGGAAGTTATGGCTCTGTGCCTCTTTACGGTTGGACAGGTAGACAGCCAGTGGCTTGGCACCGAATCCTGGCAGCCGGGGCGATCATATAACCTATGCTAGTGCACTGGGTGCATACCATTCAAAACGTCCTTCTTCGTTGTTTACATCCATCGCTTAACCATGTCTTGAAAGTCGGTCACAATTGCATTGACCTTTAAGCGTATCACTTCCTACGTCATCGGCGAAGTCTATGACGTCAATGGGGGAAACCTCGTGTGGCGGGGTCTGTTGTCTTATTAAGAGACTAGTCATTACTATCAGGCGCTGGGCTGAGCAGGTCGGGACTCTTCTACTCGATCGATATCCGCCTGTCTACATCTAGCTTGATGCTAACACAAGAGCACAAAAAATTACAGAAAAACACAACGATTTCTCTCATCGCATTTTAGTAATGTATGAGTTTGACAAACGTGATAAGGTTCGCTCAGAACGGCGCTATCTCCTGGAACTTGGTTGGGCGTTAAATAAAACCTTCGCCCATTCAAAGATCAGCCTTGTGGCATTTATTTTTACTGCATTCACTATTACCTTCCCACCATTAACCTTTATTCCTTATGCGTCCTCATCCGGAATCTATAAGTGGGTCAGACAAGACGGCCCAGTTATGCAACTTCCTAAGTTAAGACACGGAATTAATTATGAATGGAGAAAATGCTGATTTTCTATAATTTTCTACACTTTTATTTTTATCTATCTACTTGTTCAGTTTAGTTATCCATGGCCTGCTGCAGTCAGGAAAGGTCATGTTTGAATGGCAGGTCTTCGTACAAAGAAATTAAACGGATATACAACAATTCATCACTCAGCCATATTGTATAAGACTGATCGATTGTGTATAACTGACTGTTTGCCTGATTGGCTAGTTTATCAATTGTATTACTGGAAATCATTGGGTCGCGGCGATGGCAGAGCTGTACGCCTCGAAGTCGAGAGATCCCGGGATCAAACCCGGGCCGGGACATACCAAAGACTTTATTTATTTATTTGATTGGTGTTTTACGCCGTACTCAAGAATACCAAAGATTTTAAAAATGATACTTGTTGTTGCCTCGCCTGGCGCATAGCACTGAGAGGTTAGAGCAAGGAAACAGGACTGATTGGCCGGTGTCAGTATAATGTAACAGGGTGGGGTATCATGTCTGGTACATGATACTTCAGTCCCATCATCTCTTTGGCGGAATGGACTCACCCTGCCACAAGAAGACACAGTATATGTACACACATCTATTGGCTCCTCGTCGTCATATGACTGAAAAATTGCGATGTTTAATACCAAGCATACATACATACAGTGGCTCAAGGCGACAGTTTGTGGACCACAAACATCTGTACCGTCTAGTAGGCAATGGAGTGAAAGACAGCACCTGACTAATGTTTATGTCCGCTGAAAGACTACCATTCAAAGTATCTCAAACCGGCATTAAATATATTTTTAGATTTTTTTCCAACCTGTAAAAGTTCAGTGAAACTTCGTCTTGTCATCTTCAGTACGTCTCCATTATTGACATCAAGGTGACGTCACGGCTACTCAAACTCCCTAACGTCGAAGGTATTTTCTGTATAATAGTCTAAACTGTAGCCAATGACAAATAATAGTTGTGGACTTCAACGATGAAGGCTCAAATGATAAATATAGTTTTGGGGAAATTGCACGTGCCGGTAGAATATTTCTTTCCACTGCTTGAACTGTTGATACAGCAGGCCTACTTTATCATTTACCAGGAACTCCAGCGACTCTGTTTCAATAGCCTATCTGCAGATGCCGGGGTAGTCCTGGTTCAGGCCGTATCCCCCAGAGCGGTTGTGTTGGTGATTTTGACCCTAATTAAATGTTTACAAAATTACCATAGGATTGTTGTGCTCAATTCTGAAACAAATGGAAATAAATCAAAGTACCACTGATGCTGATATAGACATTCGCCTGTCGCTGGATTTTATCCTTCAGGTTTGTAGCGCTGGCAGTGCTGACCTAGTTACCGCGGATGTCAGAGAAAGCACCCGGCTTGAACACGGCGTTTCAATAATTTTACCCTATTTTATATAAGAAAACAGAAAAAAAATATCACTTGTATGGGAGAAAGACGAATGAGCAAAATTTAAATTCTTCAGTTGTAATAAATTCAGAGGAAAAATTATATCATAGCATTTTGAACTAATTTTAAGCGTTGTACGGTGAGATACCGTTTTCTCATTGCCATAAACCTTCGGCTTCACCAGTGAATTTTGCACTAAATCTGATATTTGCTGTTTAAAAACTGCTGACTAAACGAATGAACGACAAAAACTGTATTTGAGGACATGAATGCGGTTTGGGCCCAGACGGTATGATACTGTCTGACATAATTTGTGATACCATCGTTGAATATTAGCCTACACGGCTTTTAAATCGACTAACTTCGCGTCTGTGGTGGTCTGGTAATGATACAGATCTGCTCCACAACGCGTTGTGAAATGACCCTTCGGCTACACGTAACTAAATCGTTATAAACGATCTCAAAATGATGCCTTACGCAGTAGTTCTGTGTGGTATGATATGTCACTTCTTCGAGTGAATGGGCAAAGGCTATGTCACAGCTTAGGCCGCTCAACCTGATAGCAACGTGTTTGATTGGATAAAAGTCTCAAGATGGCTACCTCGAATCACACCAGTCATTTTTTTGCAGTATTGCCATTTTGTTCTACATGTTATTCTTTCAAATCTCATTGAAATAAACAAGTGTGATAGTTTTTGAAAAACGTGAGTATCCAGCTTTCGATTGAAATATGTTTTAGCCAGGTGCTGCCTTGGCATTTAAATGACACATTGAGCAATATCCTATACCCAGTGGAATAGTAGATGATTGCATTGAACTGGACACTGACAGCATTCAATGTAAGCCTCAAAAACCCGATTTGCACGTGTAACTTACGTGTCAACGTTTTATCACCCAACAGTTCCAGAAATAGCTTCACGAAAAATCACGCAAGGAAAATATCGTTCTTTAGAATCAACATGTTGTCCAGCGAACACATCCATGTAACCATTAAAGGTACAACCTATCACAAAGTTTTTGGGTAGGGAAGTTTTGAGTTTGAACTCTTTTATCAAAGAAGGTAGAAAAAGTATCATTTGACTTGTCAGAAATCTTAGGCAACTATTTTTGTTCTCATTCACTATAAAATGGATGTCTGAAAAAGGTTTCGTAAAAAGCAATTTACATTAGACGAATGACAGAGAAAATTGAGTGAGTGAGTACTTGGGGTGAGAAAACTGAGAATCTGAACGTATGTGAACATGAGAAGTTCCTAAAGGAAAGAGGTGTCGTTTGTGCCTAATGAACAAATAAATAGTCAAAACATGCGAAATCTGTATGCGTCAACACAAATATTCGCACTTTTTTTCAAACCCACTTTATGTATTGAGTATGCTCAAAACGCGTGCAACCACAGTGGGATGGAACCTTAACGTATAGCCTCAACCGAATGATCGACTCTAGCTGTATACATACACAGAACACTAAATTCCAGTATTCTGAAACCGTGATACAGCGGTATTTGATCATCCTCCTGTGCGTCAATGTTTGTCACTATAACGCTTAAGGCCATTTAGAAAATAATAAATGTGAAATGTTTTGGGAAATTGAGGCAAACATATATTTCTTATGATGGTGACCTTTACAAGATGGACTGTAGGTAGCATTAATCGCGTCACTCCACCGATCGTGTACCACTCACAAGGCCCTATGGCAATGATTAACATTTCAGGTCCAATCTGTGCGGTATTATACTGTAAGCTCTATCTCGCCTCCCTTTTCAGAAGTGTGTAGCGAACTGTATGTTCTCTTTGGCCACCCATGGAAGTGGTGTGAGTATACTGCATGTTCTGTTTCGTCGCTCATTGCAGAGCTGTGAGTATACTGTATGTTTTGTTTGGCGGTCCAGTGCACTGGTGTGAGTATACTGTATGTTTTGTTTGGCGGCCCAGTGCACAGGAGTGAGTATGCTGTATGTTTGTTTGGCGGCCCAGTGCACATGAATGAGTATACTGTATGTTTGTTTGGCCGCCAATTGCACTGGTGTGAGTATACTGTATGTTTTGTTTGGCGGCCCAGTGCAGAAAGATACACAAGATGTGTACCACAGATAAACAAGATGTGTACCACAGGCGCACATTAATTTTAACACATTTGCACAGGAACAGTAACGTGAAAGTTGTATACATTATTGTTATGTACATGTACTTACAATTTTTTGTACCAAACGGTACACATGTGCTTTTTGAGAGTAGACATGCTTGATAGCATTACTTTCACTTTTGTTTCTTTTTATGTATTTTTTGTTTTTTTTTTCACCGCAGTAAATGTCTTTAAATGTTTAACATCTGTAAGGTAGGCAATACGGATATATTGTCACTTCAGTCCTGGTAACTTTCATATCCATTAAAACAACGTACTTACGGTTGAATTGAAATGACTCAAGATTTCAAGAATCTATCTTCCTCCCTGTTTAAAGTTAAATTGCAGCTAACCATTACAGATTGGTCATGTCATCTCTATAAAAAGTTGCTTCGAATGCGTGACTACTGCAGTACTATGTCCGTACGGGCGGTCTAGCGCTTGATTATGGACAGGATAAAGACGTTTGGTTGGCTAATCTTATACACTCAAAAAATTCATCTGTTAAATTTATCATGAAGTCTGTTATTTAAATGATGCCGCATGGCGTTTTGTAACACAATACTGTGTCACATTCAACAAATTTCCCGTTAGTCTAATAGAATGGTTATCATGAATTAATAGAATATGTGTGTAATATTTCACAGAATAATCTGCTGCAATAACAAAATACAATCTAGCATCACTCAGATAACAGACTTTCTGTTAAATTAAACAGATTAATTTTTTAGTGTATAAGATTAGCCAACCAAACGCCTTTTGCCACTGAGAGACAAATAAACTCCATGTATTTTAGTTATAAGATATTTTAAATACCACATAAATCAGAAAACACTGTATACACAGCTTAAAATCTGAACTGCAGTTGAATTTCGTGCTTTTAAGAAACTGATCTTAGCCACTCTCCAATAAGAATTCCAAGCAGATTTTTTAAGCGTTTTACCGACCTTATATTCTTCCCGCCTACGATGAAACAAGTCGTTCTTTTTCATTAATAGCCAGATTGCATATAATGTCTATCCCTGAAGAGAACAACCGTGACGTAATGCTGTGCAGTCAATTGGCGAATCGTGCTAGTAAACTCACAAGTTTTCTTTCGAATCATTCATTACTATATATGCACCACCTCGCTAATAGGCCTATTCATATACATCCCCCCCCCCTCCAAAAAAAAAGAAAATGAGAACGAAGGGCCAAATAGAACACGAATGAGCCAGGTAATTGCTTCAGGCGGACATTCATTTGTATTGTTTAGCGATCTGGGCCATTCTGGAGAAGTGGGGGGGTCCTCGTATTGGTTGATTCAGAATCACCCCAATATAACTATATATGACGTCATCAGTCACCATTAGGGTTACACCACAACAATGACATACCGTCGCCAAATTACTGACACTATCCTGATAGCGACTTTAACTCCAAGGTTATTTATTGACATGATGGCTGTTTATTGTCGCTGTTAATAATGTTTCACTTACATGTGACAGCGGTCAGGTTTACTGGTGGAGGAATCAAAGTTTGCAGGAGTAATTCATCTCCAAACCAGCGATTGCGGGTTGTAAGGGACAGATCGGCTTAGGCCAGACAATGTCTTCGATAAACAATCGCGCAAGCCAACAATAAGCGTTTAATAATATATAGTCCATAGTTTATTCTGCTTTTAATTAAAAATCCACTTTCTAAATGACGTCTACCAAGTTTACATGTTTGCCTCATTGGCAGTTCAACAAGACTTGACCACAGAAACGACCATCAAGAATTATTTTATATCCCCTTTCATTTCAGCATTTCAGCCTATATCTCCGCCTCTGAACAACCAAAGGACCGAATATGCCTGCACTTCGGTCATAAAATGGACAGTACCTGTTTAAATTAAGGACAGGCAACTGGCCTTTAAGCATATGCGTTTGACGGAATCAAGGAAATGTTACTACATCCGGTTCGAACATTGCCTCAACCCCGGGGTACAATTCATCACTTCTTCGTTCGCAGGTACCCGCGGACATATATGCTTCAATGAGGTCAAGATCGGCCATTCGCCAACTGAGAAAATAATGGACAATAAGAAAACGTGATCGATTGCAATAGACCAAAGACCTGGATTATTCCACTCATGTACATGAATGCAGCATATATATATTAATATTCTTTCTTGGAAATCTGATTCCGCTCCTCAACAAGGCGATGTAAACAATATTAATTTGTCTGGTGAAAATATGACCGAGAGACAATCATACGTGTGTTGTAGAAAGTGGCACTTTCTGGCACCCCAGTACCAATCTCTATACAACAGTCACACCGTGGGGGAATTTTACAGCACTTAATTTAGTAATAATACGTCCCGAATCCACAATCGCTTCGTCACCCTGCGATTGTACTCCAGGTGCTTTACTAGACCACGATACAGGGCCCCTGCACTTATTTGTTCGAAAGTATCTCCAGCTGTTAAAAATCTGAAAGCCAGACATTTAGTCGTGGCTTCTTCGCTTGACATTATCAGTCCTGAACAAGGATTGGTTAACATGGGTGGGTGGAGATCCAAGTTTGATGAAACTCATCCAATGGTGTTCACACCTGGTGTGAACGCAGTAGTAATGTCGGCATATGGAATTATGCGGAACACGGAAAAAAGAAACCCTGTAATATTTTCTAGAAAGCGCCAGGAGGGACTTTCCGTCGAACTGAATGGTTTACCCCGATTAACTAGACACTGTGGGAGAATAATGTAACATGGTGTGGTGTTTTGGTGGTATGTTTACCCGGTGTCAGTACAATACAACACATGATGGTGTTTCGGTGATAAGAGTGACCCGGCCAGTGTCAATGTAACATGGTGTGGTGTTTTGATGGTATGTTTACCCGGTGTCAGTACAATGCAACACATGATGGTGTTTCGGTAATAAGAGTGACCCGGCCAGTGTCAGTGTAACATGGTGTGGTGTTTTGGTGGTATGTTTACCCGGTGACAGTACAATACAACACATGATGGTGTTTCGGTAATAAGAGTGACCCGGCCAGTGTCAGAGTAACATGGTGTGGTGTTTTGGTGGTATGTTTACCCGGTGACAGTACAATACAACACATGATGGTGTTTCGGTAATAAGAGTGACCCGGCCAGTGTCAGTGTAACATGGTGTGGTGTTTGGTGGTATGTTTACCCGGTGACAGTACAATACAACACATGATGGTGTTTTGGTGATAAGAGTGACCCGACCGGTGTCAATGTAACATGGTGTGGTGTTTTGATGGTATGTTTACCCGGTGTCAGTACAATACAACACATGATGGTGTTTCGGTAATAAGAGTGACCCGGCCATTGTCAATGTAACATGGTGTGGTGTTTTGGTGGTATGTTTACCCGGTGTCAGTACAATACAACACATGATGGTGTTTTGGTGATAAGAGTGACCCGGCCGGTGTCAATGTAACATGGTGTGGTGTTTTGATGGTATGTTTACCCGGTGTCAGTACAATACAACACATGATGGTGTTTCGGTAATAAGAGTGACCCGGCCGGTGTCAGTGTAACATGGTGTGGTGTTTGGTGGTATGTTTACCCGGTGACAGTACAATACAACACATAATGGTGTTTCGGTAATAAGAGTGACCCGGCCGGTGTCAGTGTAACATGGTGTAGTGTTTTGCTGATTAGATTGACCCCTTTTTAACATAATTTAACACAATGTGGTTTTTGCTGATAAGAGTGACCCGATTTTAACATAGTGTAACAAGGTGTGGTAATAAGAGTGACATGGTGACAACATAATGTGACACAATGTGGTGGGTGGCGGTTTGAGTGACCCAGTCGATGTTACAACGTAACATGGTGTAGTGTCTTCGTGACATGAGTGCCCCGATGTCAACATAATGTGACACAAACTAGTGTTTTGGTGGTATGGATGTCCCGATGTCAACATAATGTGACACAAACTAGTGTTTTGGTGGTATGCATGTCCCGATGTCAACATAATGTGACATAAACTTGTGTTTTGGTGGTATGAGTGACCCGGTGTCAAAATAATGTAACACAATGTGGTGTTTTGATGATATGATAGACTCGATGCCAACACAATGTATTACAGTGTGTTGTTTCGGTGATAACAGAGACCTGGTCGGTGTCAACATAATGTGACACATTGTGGTGTTTAGGGATAAGAGTTACCCGACCGGCGTCAAAACAGTGTGTTGCTTTCTTGGTATGAATGTCCCTATGTCAGCATAATATGACACAATGTTGTGTTTTGGTGGTATGAGTGGCCCGGACGGTGTCAATATAATGTAACGCAATGTGGTGTTTTGGTGATATGAGTGGCCCGGACGGTGTCAATATAATGTAACGCAATGTGGTGTTTCGGTGGTATGAGTGGCCCGGACGGTGTCAATATAATGTAACGCAATGTGGTGTTTCGGTGGTATGAGTGGCCCGGACGGTGTCAATATAATGTAACGCAATGTGGTGTTTTGGTGATATGAGTGGCCCGGACGGTGTCAATATAATGTAACGCAATGTGGTGTTTCGGTGGTATGAGTGGCCCGGACGGTGTCAATATAATGTAACGCAATGTGGTGTTTTGGTGATATGAGAGACCTGGTCGGTGTCAATATAATGTAACGCAATGTGGTGTTTTGGTGGTATGAGAGACCTGGCCGGTGGTATTCTGAGTTTTGGTGGTATGAGTGAGCCGGTCTTAATATAGTGTGACGCAATCTGGTGTTTTGGTGGTATGAGAGACCCGATGTCAAGGAAATGTAATACAATGTGGTGTTCCGGTGATATGAGAGACCTGGTCGGTGTCAATATAATGTAACGCAATGTGGTGTTTTGGTGATATGAGAGACCTGGTCGGTGGTATTCTGAGTTTTGGTGGTATGAGTGAGCCGGTCTTAATATAGTGTGACGCAATCTTGTGTTTAGGTGGTATGAGAGACCCGATGTCAAGGAAATGTAATACAATGTGGTGTTCCGGTGATATGAGAGACCTGGTCGGTGCCAATATAATGTGAAAAAGTTTTGTGTTCTGGAGGTATCAGTGATCCACTGTCAGCATAATGTGACACAGAGTTGTATCTTGTGGTCAGGATTAACCTACTCCTCGTCTAAACACTCAAACCAGTCAAACCAACTTGATTTCGTTACTTCTTTAAGACATTAAGAACAGACAATTGTCTGTTCTACCGAACTAAATATTCATGTTTCTGAGTGGTGGCCAAATTGCTAGTTTTCTATGAGGCTTCAGTTGTCTTGATCTGAGCTGACGAGTTTCATCCTGTTTTATGGGTTTCCAGGCACTGTAATGGACACTACTTAATTTTGACTCGGTGGACTGCCTTAATAGACGTTCTCAACTGGCCGTTCCGGGAGATTCTCCAATCACCATGCACTCTGGGTCGACCTTGGGATATAAATTCACTCGTACTTTTCAGGAGATTGGTGGGTCAAGGCCTTGAGAAATGAAGTGACTGGTACTCTTGGAAAGCAAAGGTCAAAGATTGACCAAATGTCAAGTGTTTAAAAGAATAACAGGCTTACTTTTATTATACTAGGATGCCTTGAATTTGGGAAACAATGTATACTATCTCGTAAAAGGAGATATATATATAATATTCAGTATGTATCTTCTTTAGTACGTGTTTTTTACGTGAATTATTTGTTGAGCAATTGAGACGCAGCGGTTACCATTAGTAGTTGGAAGGATAACACATATGCTAGGTGTATATAAACTTATACCACCAAGAATCTGGCCAATAAGGGCTAGTGGGCATTAATTAATGTTTTGCTAAGTTGGTTAAATAAAAAGTAAAACCACATAAAAAGAACACAACATTCAGCCCGCAAAATGTCTAAAATGGCCATCAAGCCACACGAACTAAAGCTTTGATCATGAGTCTCATGCGCATGTCAATGTCACACACATTTACCACAGGTTCATGCACACCTTGCAAAAAAAAACAACACGTGACTATGATGATCCAACGTTCTTTTAGTGAGTGTGAACTAGCATTGAAAGTGTCGCTTCTCCAACTCTTTCCTTTTACAAGATACGTCATATGGTATCCCAAGACATATACTGAGGTAAAGATCCGAAAAGCTATATACAACGTTATCAAGTGACTGGTATGTGCATTGCAAGCCGTTATCATTTTGTGCCTTGTAACACGCTTAATTTAACGGGACAATCTGGTTTCCTTGGGTACTTAGTGAACAGACGGAAAAGCAACCTGACTGTCAGTCACAAAGACGAAAAAACACACAATAAATGCAAGTGAGCCACATCGCTTCAAGGAGGCATGCAGTATGGAAGAGAGCTTTCGGATAGTAAGATAATATTATTAAGGTCTTAAAAAAGCAGTCATAACACAAATTCTCATTGAATCAAGTTTGCTGTAGTATGAATTTGAAAAATTATGACACCAGAAATTATGTTTTTGGAAGGTAAACTGCATATCACAATATCCATTTTCCAGGGTTATTCCTAACTGTGTGAATTTTTTGGTGGTTTGGGTTATACGCAGTTTGGGAATTGACCTTACGATTATTGACCTGGAACGTCCTTGTTGATTGATGGCTGGTATACGAATGTCTGTTTCGACCCATAGATTAAGATTGTGTTTGTAGATCTCTTTCATAATTACCATGCATGAGTAAATGAAGGACAGGCCTCTAATACACACTAAACATACATAATATTGCCTTGAACAGCTGTGGAAAAGGAATGGAGTCCCACATTCGCATTCCACTCGTAAAACATGAGGAGGTGTTCCCAGCCGATAATCACAGAACCCATCTCCTGCTAGTATAAGGCTTACCAAGTGATTCGGTAAGCACAGTCTAGGCCTGCTATACCGGTGTAACTATAATGCCAACCACTTCTGTAAATATAGCCTTACAACTGGGGCGTCTCTGACCGAGCGGTTAGCGGCCTGAGGCGGCAGAATGGCTCAGGAGCATGTCACCAAGGACTTCGCTGTGATTTCAAGTCTAGTTCATGCTCTGCTAGCGATTGTTTCCTTTCCTTATGTTAACCGGCGGCATGTTTTAAGAAAAAAGACCTGGTACGGTAAGGCGGAGAAATGGCCCCAGAGAGGGTAAGAAAGTGCAAATTTCAAAATCCCAGCACAATTCTGTAAATTTTCGAATCAGAAGTATAAAACTTATATGACCACAAAAGAGATGGTTGCTTAGTAACAACCCGACAAAAATGCACTCTGGATCAAAATCGCCCATTTTTCGTCCAAACAATACACAGTATGAAGATCGAAAATAACCAGAAAAATATTTTTTGAAACTTTCGTGTGTATTTCTAGGTGCTGTCAAAGTTTCGTTTTTGTCTTATGAATTTATATTGTGATCAGTTCTGTCAAGTTTTGTCAAGTGTTTCACGGGTGGTTCTTATCTTAGACTAGCTTGTAGATTGGGAGGCTTTCTCAACAAAACTCACACGCGTGGTATCAAGCAGGTGTGGTCATTACCTACTAGAACAGGGACATGTAAAGACGTTCGTCATTGTGAAGTCAACTGCTTTAGGATGTGAAGATTTAGTCAGCACTCTCATGAATCTCAAAGAGCACAAACACGTAGTACGAGCCATGTTCGAAAAAGGTCACGTGAATGAGAGTCGGTTCACCGTGCTCCGTGTGTTCGCGAAAAATGTATGTAACCGTGTGGAGGTACTAATCCCATCCTCAACAACTATGACTACACCTTACCACCGAAACTGACTGCCCTCCTCGGTCCACGGGATCCATCACCCACACCCCAGCACCCCAGCACCCCACCCAGCCTGAGCCATCTCCCACGATCTCACCTACCGTGGTGGTCTCGTTCCTAGCCGTCCGTATCACCTTCGCTGTCCTATGTTAGTGGACGTTACGGTACGGTTTAAAATAAGAGTGACCACCGTGCGTGTACAGTGCTCTCCAGTCCAGTTCAACCGTCATGACCTGTCGTCAGCGTTCATTCACCAACCGAATGAGACTTCGAACCCGCACAAGGAAAAAATCTCCCGACAGCATTGCTACCGTCTTACGTCAATTGCACTACCAGCCTGATAGCCCCGCCATCTACAGTGGGGTGGAGCCGTTAACCCAGGCGGCCCGTGAGCGCGGACTCGACGTTGCATGGGTTCGGGTGAAGGTCTGGTTAGCAGAACACGAGACGTATACCCTCCATCGCCCAGTCCGACGTCACTCTACCCGTAACCGGGTCATCGTGGGTAGGATCGACAGTCAGTGGCAAGCGGAGCATATGAGTGCCTTTGCCAAATACAACGGTGGGAAACGTTACCTGTTGATGTGCGTAAACATTCTTTCTTGGGTGGTGCCCATCCGCACTGGGGCTAATCTCAATGGCGCATTCCAAACCATCTTCAAAAGCGAGCACACCCCTTGTTCGTACAAACGGACGAGAGAAAAGAATGTCAGTGATCCCTTTCCAGCACTTCTAAAGGAGAATTGGATGTCATATTCTTCCATACCTTTAACGAAACGAAATCCTGGGTGGTCGACCGGTTTAAAGGGCGCATGTGCAAACACTTCGCGGTCAACAACACACAACGTTACGTGGACGTCTTACCCGCCTTAAAACGCGGTTACAATCGGGCCTACCGTCCCAGTATCCGTCAAGCACCCATCACCATCACTACCAAAAACGAAAAGGAGGCGTGTGCTTGGTTATACCGTCTCATCAGCAAAGGGGGCTTTCGAGAAATCTTACCTCTCCAGCTGGAGTCAAGAAGTTTTCCACGCCCTTCAGTGTCATCCCAAGGAGCCTGTGGTCTATACGTCGGAAGATTTGAACAGAGAGCGGTCGGAGGGGACGTTTTACGAGACGGAATTCCAACCCTTGAAAACCTCCCCGGAGACGTACTACCAAGTGGAGACCGTGTTAAACACAAAGAAAGAACAGGGCAAAACATACCACTTGGTCAAGTGGCGTGACTATCCAGCTAGTTTCAATAGGTGGGTGCCTGCGGCGGATGTGAAACGCATTTAAACTTTGACCCCAACTCTCCAGTAAAGTCTTGGCCACGATGCCTAAGAGGTTAGACCAGTGCATGCAAGGCCTGCGAGAGAACAAAGGTACAACAGCCGTCGTGATTGGGATTCTCTTGTACACCGGTCTTTTGGTAGGTGAGTTTGTTGGGGAACTCAGAGCCGTACTCACCCAAGAACAGTCTGCGGTGCAAGTCCTTCAAGATCGATTGAATAGGACGTGGCTCCGGGGGTTTCAATCAGCATTTGTATGGACACCACCACCACCGTCGCTACAACCATCACCTCCACCATCGCTACCACCATCACCTCCACCATCGCTACCACCATCACCTCCACCATCACCTCCACCATCGCTACCACCATCAGCTCCACCGTCACTACCACCTTCTCCTGCACCATCGCTACCTTCACCTCCACCATCACCTCCACCATCGCTACCACCATCACCTCCACCATCACTTCCACCATCGCTACCACCATCACCTCCACCATCGCTACCACCATCACTACCACCATCACCTCCACCATCGCTACCACCATTACTACCACCATCACCTCCACCATCACCTCCACCATCGCTACCACCATCACCTCCACCATCGCTACCACCATCACTACCACCATCACCTCCACCATCGCTACCACCATCGCTACCACCATCACTACCACCATCACCTCCACCATCGCTACCACCATCACTACCACCATCACCTCCACCATCGCTACCACCATCACCTCCACCATCGCTACCACCATCACTACCACCATCACCTCCACCATCACCTCCACCATCATCTCCACCATCGCTACCACCATCACCTCCACCATCGCTACCACCATCACTACCACCATCACCTCCACCATCGCTACCACCATTACTACCACCATCACCTCCACCATCACCTCCACCATCGCTACCACCATCACCTCCACCATCGCTACCACCATCACCTCCACCATCGCTACCACCATCACTACCACCATCACCTCCACCATCGCTACCACCATTACAACCACCATCACCTCCACCATCACCTCCACCATCGCTACCACCATCACCTCCACCATCGCTACCACCATCACTACCACCATCACCTCCACCATCGCTACCACCATCACCTCCACCATCGCTACCACCATCACCTCCACCATCGCTACCACCATCACTACCACCATCACCTCCACCATCGCTACCACCATCACCTCCACAATCGCTACCACCATCACCTCCACCATCACCTCCACCATCGCTACCACCATCACTACCACCATCACCTCCACCATCGCTACCACCATCACTTCCACCATCACCTCCACCATCGCTACCACCATCACCTCCACCATCGCTACCACCATCACCTCCACCATCACCTCCACCATCGCTACCACCATCACCTCCACCATCACTACCACCATCACCTCCACCATCGCTACCACCATCACTACCACCATCACCTCCACCATCGCTACCACCATCACCTCCACCATCACCTCCACCATCGCTACCACCATCACCTCCACCATCGCTACCACCATCACTACCACCATCACCTCCACCATCGCTACCACCATTACTACCACCATCACCTCCACCATCGCTACCACCATCACCTCCACCATCGCTACCACCATCACTACCACCATCACCTCCACCATCGCTACCACCATCACCTCCACCATCGCTACCACCATCACCTCCACCATCGCTACCACCATCACCTCCACCATCGCTACCACCATCACCTCCACCATCACCTCCACCATCGATACCACCATCACCTCCACCATCGCTACCACCATCACCTCCACCATCGCTACCACCATCACTACCACCATCACCTCCACCATCGCTACCACCATCACCTCCACCATCGCTACCGCCATCACCTCCACCATCGCTACCACCATCACCTCCACCATCACTACCACCATCACCTCCACCATCACTACCTTTAACGGTGAAGGACATCTCGTCACCGAAGCTAACCCGCACCACGACGAGTTCACCCGCCCACGACAACGACCCAACCACCCGAACTTAGTTCAACGACGATCCAGCCCCGACCTCCCCCATACACCATCCACACTCACAGCCCTCTGGACCCCACCAACACCAGCTGTCAATAATGATGTATATTCTTCATAGCTCAAGAATTTTTCAGAAATTACCATTGTCGTGCAGTGATTTTCCCCACTCTACATTGTCTAATGGAAAAATGTTATTTTACTACCACTGGAGTACGATACCATTTTTCGATTTTTTGACCAAAACATCGCTTCAGTGCTTGTTTGGAACTTTATGAGTCGCGTGCTTGTCATATAACAGAAAAAGCAGAATAAAACAGAACTGAAGAAAAGGGTGGCCTTACGAGTGTGTCAACAGCTGTCATTCACGGCTATAGTCGGTTTCGCTTCTAGAGGTGCGCAGTTTCTTGCACTGGGACCGATTCCGCGCCTTGCCATACAAGGTCCTTTGTTGTGAACTGCTCATTAACTTTATTTTAACACAAATGAAAGCACCACCACATTGGGGAATTTAAGTGTTGAGCTTGATCAGAATACATTTACACATGCATATTCTTGATCAGAATACACTTACACGTGCATATTCTTTCTATGAATGGCTATTCCGGCTTGTAAGCAGAACTCCAAAAGAGTGACAGCTAACTCTGTACCTGGTTAAATATTGCGTTTAACCTATCCCAGGACTAAAAATACTGCTCTTATAAGTAAAAGTAACTTTTAGTTTTGTTTGAGAAGATAATTTTAGGCCCACTAAATGTATGCAGAAACTTCCCACCAGGGATTTATGCAGACTCAAAGCGAGAGGTTAATTCTTTCTGTTGAACATGCTATAACGGTCCTGGTAGGGCGCCCTTGTCAGCTTTGGTGGTAAAGCCTCCAAGCCATACAGACAGGATAAATGTAACACGGGCCCCCACGGAGAAAGTAAAAATAAACCGCCTCATAGAGACATATTTCTCAGAACCAACCACAAGCCGGATAACATTCTTAGTGGCAATCTCATTGGTTGACTCACCAGCTGCGAAGCTCGAAATATGCGATTCAATATTTGGGTCAGCTTCATTATATTAAATAGAAACACTACTCAGTTTAATAGTTAGGCTTAGATCTGTCCCCAGGAATGTTTTATGTTTTATATAACTTTTCACGGAATAGAATACAATGACATGTATGACTTTTACAGACCAGACATCAACACCATACTGAAGAACCCATGAATTCAACTAATGTCATGTTAATTCCTACGAGATTAGGGTTAACAAGCCAAAGAAAATGCAATAAGTTAGAGGCGATATAGCCTTATCCGCAATTACGACCACTGGCTAATCCCTCTATATTTATTTGTTTACTTATTTTTTTACTGGACTGATGTTAAACGCAGTGCTCAAATACTTTATTTTACTTATTTGACGGCGGTCAGGTTTGAAGATGGACGAAACGTGAATGCCCGGAGTAAAGAACCGGCGTTGTTTTGATCATATTACAAAGGTGTATCCTTGACAGAATAGTTTCATTGGCAGTAGTCGCTGCTCAAGGCATCATACCGAGTATGCAGCAGGCTTTGTGTTGTATTCTGTTCATTTATCAATTCATTTATCTGAGTGTCGTCTTACGCCATACTCGTAACACTTACACGATGGTGGCCAGTTTCATGAGTAGAGGTAACACCTAACCATTGACAAGTTACTGGCGAACTATACACGTGTTACATACGCTGTATTGATGGATGGCTAAAGAGCGTCGTAGACCGCTTCTTTCCACCAATGCCCGGAGAGCAGTGATAATAGAGGAATTCTTTGTTCGAAAAATGTCATGCGTTACAAAGACGCCCATAAACCAAGCCAAACAAGCCAATAAGGCTTCTCCACGTGTTGTATTTTAAAGTTTTAGCTATTCTGGTAGCTGGTTTGTTCACTGTCGCAACAGTGCGTGCGTAACTCTCTATTTTATTTATTTGATTTGTTTTACGCCGTACTCAAGTATATTTTTCTTATACGGTGTTGGCCAGCATTATGGTATGAGGAAACTGGGCAGAACCCGGGGGAAACCCACAAGCGTCCGCGGATTGCTGGCTGATCTATCCTCTTGCGGCCGCAGAGGAAGCCAGCACGAGTTGGACTTGAACTCAGAGCGACCGCATTGGTGGGAGGCTCCTGGGTCATTGTCCCGCTCTAGTGCGTTAACCACCAGACCACGGAGTCCCCACCTTTTAAAATGACGACATTAAATGAGGTTTCTTGACAACTTAATGCTGTTTTGTAGTTGCGCTAACCACCTCGGCCACGGAGACCCCTCGCGGATCCCTAGGGTCAGTACATGTATGCGTATGTTATTGACCCAAGAGTGCTTGAATGAGTAAGGCCTAACTACACTTCTTTGGAGGAGCACACGTATTAGTTTGCTGAAACGGCCACTCCAGCGACCAGTCGGAACAAAGGGTGATCGGCTACGTTTAATATGCGCCAGTTATAGATTAAACGATGATAAATGTGTCAACTTCAACTTCAATATATGTCCCCTAACTTTCGTGTGGTACCATCATATACCACCACATGCAGCCCTTTCCTCCACAACATATGAAAAAATCAACCTAACATGACCACCAAGGTTTTTTCTGTGGTTGCTGGAAATGGTCATAGCATTTTGTTACCTTGGTAACCTCCAGGGGGTGGGAAAATAGACTGTCAACAAAATTTTCAATTCTATCCAAAACAGACAACATTCTGATATATTTTAACTAGGGGCAAGTAACAGTGCCTTCAACAACCTAAAATGTTCATGTGGCAATATTACCCAATCAGTGCTCGTTCATCCTTCAGTTCGGAGGCAAATTTTGGACCGAGATGCCCGAATTGCGCACTTGTAACCTACAGCCATGGCCATACCGTTCTAAAAAGCAGCACTCCCGTGATCAAACGAAATCTGAACTTCCTCAACGCAGTTAAGATCCCCCGAGTGCTCTCCAGCGGCTGAAAGGAACTTCGGTCTCGGTTTAAAATTGCTGGTTCTTCTCAAACTGGCTAATCGTGGAGAGTGACGATTTATGAAAGTATGAACTTCGAAAAATCTCGCACACTTTCAAAGGATGTCTTACGAATTAATTTTCCTCAGAAAAGAAAACAAAGTATAGTGAAGGAAAACCGGTAAAACCGAGAGGTTTTGACGGCGTTCTGTGCGTCATATTCCTGCACCGGCTCGTGTCCAGGGATTTTCCAGTTTGTCTTACACGATCTCTAAAGACCACCAATGTGGTACACGTGTCTATACATTGCACGCGAGTAAGGCGTCGATGAAAAATGAAATTGTTAAATGAAGCATATTTGACTCGCAGTTCTGACTGTTGATTTGACATTGTTACCCGGTATACTGTTGTTGTTGTTCTGGAATATTCAAGTGAACTACAAAATCTTACTGGGTATTGAATAAAAGGCGAATTTTTCATTGTGGTTTTTTGTTTCAGAATGAATCGGAAAGCCCTAGTGAATGAAAACCTATATAAAGAAAATCCTTTCATTCAGTCCTATAAATATACCAACCGAATTTAATTCCATTCGCAGCCAGAAATAGATGAAACTTGAACCAAAACAAATGGCGGAAGTTTACGTTCCTGTGTGTTTTAGATATACCTTTAATAATATCCCTCACCCCCTGGGGGGAAGGCTAACCTGCACATGTCACAGTTCACATGGTAGATGCATGTGGTGATTGGATAACGGGATCCTACCTTTGCGTGGAACCGGAAGTAACGTCCAGGCAAAATGGAGAAGAAACTTTAACGTTGGGCCTAGCTATAACTGTAAATCTAAAGTCTTCGGTGATGTCAACTGTACACCTTCACTGAGCTTAATAGGCAATTCTCTTAAGGTATGTTGCACACAATGGGCTTTTTGGCTTTGACTACCTCCAAATGTAAAACAAACTTCAAATGCCTATGATCCCACTGAGAGGTTCAAATTATTATTTCGCATTTGTCTTCGCGTAACAAATATACCTCCCAAGCGTCAACATTTAAATCACATGTTAATTGTCTTCTTGCTTAAGTCACTGTAGAATCGACTCCGATGCTGTTTCTGGATTAACTCAAATCTGATAAGTGATATGACTCATTAATTATATAATAGATCCTGTAACTTTGGACCGTGTGCTTCTGATGATTCCTACCTAAGAATGAATCTACTAAAATTAGGACCATAAACATGCATAATAATGAATGCTTTCTGACTCAGACCAAAAATGAGTCATATTTTTTACGGCAGTTCTGGTAGCTTTTGTCTGTTTTGCGATTCAGCAGAGCGGTTTTTGACGTATGTCCGATTAAAAACGTCCTTGTAACACTGTGTGCACAATTCAGAAATGTCAAAGTCCGTCGTATTTGTCATGGTGTAACAAGTATTTAGTGAGGTAATTTAACTTACAGGCTTCCAGTAACTAAGCGTGAAAAAACAAGTATTAATATTTAATGCACTTTGCGGAATCAATCTTTGGTTTAAAAAATCTCAAGGCCTATCCTTTACATACTACATGTTTGTCCATCCCAAATCCGCAGGCCAACTGGAATGTGCAACATAATAGTTACCATACGATGTAATGAAGTGTCCAGCGAGAAAAAAGACAAGTCAAGGAGCGTTTACAATGTATTAGCCATAAGAGTATTTTTATTCATATTTTCTATCACGTGGGGAAAGCAATCCAGTATGTTTGCGATTCATTTTGATGGGTCGACTTCATGTGTTGCCATTAGTTGCCTATAGATGGTTTGCAATGACAACCATCTTTGAGGTAAATTTGTGTATATTGACCTTTGTATGTCCTTTCCAGCTAAGGGCTCAGCTTACAACACCTCTAACAATAGAAACTCACTGGGCAACGCTCAATCTTGCATGGACGGCTCTCACTGCAAACCACCTATACGATTTAACTCTATACTTAAGGCAAGCGGCTTTGGTCTTATTAGTTTATTTGTCTTTGATATAGAACTCCTTATTTCAGATATCCCAAATTCGTTTCAAGATATCAAGAATAAATGTTGTCTTCCAAATATGACGAATTCTTTTGTGATATATGTACCTCAATAGTTCGCCTGGTTACTATATTAAGAGAAGAGATGCTCCATTGACAGAGCGAATGAGGGCATGTATACATGTACTTACACATCCGCTCAGAAATGTTTAAAGGGATTTCAGATACCTATTAAAAGATTTACAAAAAACCAGATATGTGATATACATTATCCGTGGACATATCAACAAAAGCAAGATATTTGGGGTATCTGAAAATGATTTTAAGAAATATCAAAACGTGTTCTGAAATTGTTTTCAAACTACGTCAATAAAATCATTAATGGACAGCAAATGTTGGCCAGAACTACAATGTAAGAAAGAAAAGTAGGCCTACAATAAGTACAAGCTGATGGATAAAGAAACAACACACATCTGTCATTTAAATGTATTACATAGACCCTGCCAAACACCACATACATCTTACTTATTCTATTTGATTGGTATTTTACGGCGTACTGAAGAAAATTTCACTTATACGACGGCGCCCAGGATTATACTGGGAAGAAACCCGAATAGCTCGGGAGAAACCCACGACCATCCACACAGGCTGTTGCGAGCAGACCTTCGCACATGTGGTCATACACATCTAGATCCAAACCATGCGTCTTTTTCTGCCTGTATAAGTATAACAGTGTGATATCTGAATTGTCAACAGAATTTGATGTATCTCTAATTATGCTTCAAATTCTAAATCAAGTGGGCCTAGCAGCTGTGTAAGTTCTTGGTGAAGTTGTCTTGTTGCTTCCTGAATACATGTAGTAAGGAACAAACCATATAGCATGCACCCCCGCAATTTTCTGATCTAAAATTGTGTTCCGCTTGTCCGGAGGGAAACAAAAGAAAGAATGAACCAAAACAAAAAGACGGAAGTTGATCTTTAGGAGAATGATAATATTAGCTGGGGGGCGCTGTGTGGGTAAGCACGTGCCAATGTTCACACAAGTATAACATTTGTATAATACGACACCATGCATATTGGAGCCCGGAAGGGCCTAAAGGGAGTATCATATCGCTTGTATTAGTTGATTACAGTCCGCACACAAATAGACCCGTCCCTTTGGAAACCGATATGCGGCGTATTACCCACACCAAAGGTATCTGTTGTGTAAGTCTTACACAGCAACAAAAACAAAGGTTTTCAGTTCATGGAGAGTAACATCAGTTTTCCGTTGAAATTGAGAAGCATACTGCCAACGTCAGTCGGCATATCATCAATACGGACAGCCTATGCAGCCTGCATGCGGTCTTTGCTAGCTATCAGGCAATGCGAACCCGATAAAGGCTATAACTGCAGCGAAAATCCATAATCCTGAACGATCCGAGGCGAAATGAGGCCAAGCCATTCCTGAGCCACCCCATACCTGCCTTCGTCTAGGTCCATGAGCTGAATAAGACCGAGTGAACGGAAAAACACGAGGTCGGCTTGAACATTGAACCAGCGCACAGACGTCATTCACCAGATTCTCTCGTAAAACAGTGGACGGGTCCATTTTAACCACAGCGAGGCGAGCAGACAGCCAAGAATTCTATGAGGCTCTCTTTGAGGGGACCCACTAAACGAATTACAACTCGAGCCGAACGATCTTCACACACACACATATATCTACACATGTATCTCTCGCTTCACACATATATTCCATCTCCAGGCATACATACTATAACGCCAGTCCTCACTAGCCCCGTATTTTGAAAGCGTAACCCAAATAAGCAGGTAGCAGGAACCCAAATAATGTATGCTTACCACGGTGTAAGGTAAAATCATAAAGATGCATAATTTTACTGTACCAAAGCGTTTCTTTCAGGTTTTGTCTTACGTACTGCATGTATAATTTTCTTTCATTTTGACAAGAATTTTCAACCGATTTTATAACTATAAAGTTATACAGTGGTTACATGTTGAATATAATTTAGAAAGCATTAAATGGATTTCTTTGGTTGTTTCAAATTTTCTCGTTGAAAGAAATCCAAAGCCAATTCCCAACTGGCCTCAGAGTACTAAAAATCCGCAAAATCCGAAAAATGAATTTTACCTGCAACGGTCTTTCACTGCATGCGTGGAACGAACAATGTTTCACCTGTTACATATTAAGAGTCACTTAAGATTAAGAGCTGTCATGTTGCTATATTTCGATTGGTCAAGGTAAATTATCACAGAATATTGATAGCCTGTAATTTAAATGAATGAATGAGACAGAAAATGGTTTGCGATAAAAAAACAAACACATCCGAATATTATTAAAACCAGTTAAACTAACACAAACATCAGGTAAAGTGGAAAACCATTTCAAATGTATAAAATATATAATCTAGAAAAGTTTTTTCAGATATTTAGCATACATACATTCATGTTTTTAATTCCAAAAATAATGGTATAAATTAATTTTTCTTGGTTTTGTATTTGAAACATGTGGTTTAAACTGTTATGTTTTTAACCCAGTTGTTAAACGTGGAAATACACATTCAAATATTCCGTTCACGGTTGAGTGAAACTGGTTGTTTGTTGGTATAAATCTTGACTAGAAACTACCAAGAGCTAATACACACCAGACCGAATTTTGCGTTTGCCAGTGAGAGTCAGTTATTGAACACAGTACGCCTATATCGTAATACTATGTCGGCATTATACCGCAAAAGATGACCCGCCTTGCAGTGATGTTAAATATAATGCTAATTACTATAAACAGATTTTAGTTCACGACGGAAGGAAATCAGGGATTCACGCTAACAACGGATCGGTATTTACACCTATACTGAATCCATGCCAGTAATTTGCGGATAATTTCGTTGAGGGAGGTCGGTAAACCATATTATAGAAATCACGCAGTCTGGCAAGTGGGCGCTGAACAAAACGACAGTGTCTTTGTTTATTTTAACGAATCCCTGGGTGACTGGTGCGCCGAAGGCTCGTCAACACGCGCCAATTTGCTAACGAAATGAACTACCCACGCTTGATCGGAGTGTTCTCTTGTATGTGTTCGGGTATTAACGCGACTTGACTGATGTTCGATATACCCCGTCAGTAGAACGACCGGTCAGCCGGTTTGTACATGCATGGTTCAAGCTCCGGCCACTCCAGCCGCCCACGGCTGATCGGTAATCGGCAGTGTATCGATGACAAAAATCGATACAAAGCCCAGTCTTTGGACAAGACTGTAGCCCACTGTCCATGACTACAGCGCTGGGTGGTCCATAGAACACGCTGTTTGCAACTGTAGCACGCAAAACGCTATAGATTGTTTTCTGTATAAATTATAGTAAAACTTATATCATGTTCATTGGGACCATCCAACTGGGAGTTAGGTTGTCCATGAAGAAACTCCATTATATATTTATCAACTTGAGGGTTGAGCGCACAACATTATTGTTGCTATGCAGGCCACTGACAAAGCATTGAAGATTTCTGAAGAATCCACGTGGAAATCATTTGGAGATCACGTAGGTGCAGATACAAGCCTTGTCTGTGCGTTCAGCAAGACCTCGTTTGTGGACACACTCGTTCGGGTTGTTCATGAATACTACTGAATGCTGCGTCCAGCAAGATGATAGGGCGCCCATCTGATGAGCGATTAGAATCTGTATATTTCCAAACGTAATGCATTAGACATCACAATACATGTACATTTGGTCTCTCATGAATTGTATGTCCAAATTTCGCCCTTTCCTGCCACTGTCAGTTTTAGTAGAGTCAAAAGACTTCAGAGGACCTGGCCCCGATTGGTTGACTTCAGTTTCCATTTGGTTTCAAAGGCATGTTTTCATTGGGTGGTTTGACGTGCCGTTTAGAACCTTCTACCAAGCACGGATGATACAATGATGTACTAAACGAGCACGAAGTGATGCCCTGACAATGGGAATCTGTTTAACCTGGGACCAAAAACTGAATTGGAGTTGTACATTTATACTTTGTAAAGAAACTGGTGTATTTTATTGTGACCTAGTTTACAGCGTCCCAGAGTCCAAGAGGCTGGCATTTTAATAAACTTATGCTAATGTTTTTTTTTTACAGATTGCTGTTTTGTAAAGAGTTTGTTTTTTTGTAAAGAGTCCTGTGTTTTGTAAAAAGTCTGATGTTTCGTAGAGAGGCAGGTGTTTTGTACAGCAACTGCTGCCGTTTTTGTTCGTCGGTCCTTGAGAAAGTTTGTGTTTTATTATGAATGGTGTTTTATTGAGGCTGGTGCTTTATCAAGAAGCCGGGATATTGCAAAAAGCTGGTGTTTTATTTATTCTTTTAATGAGACTGATGTTTCGTAAACTGGTCGGTGCATTGTTATGGTGCAGTGGTATTTTGTAATGAGGTTAGTGTTTTGTTAACGAGCCGTTGTTTTGTAACCAGGTCGATATTTTTAAATATAAATCCATACCAATACAATAGAATCGTAGATGTATTCAATGATTCGATATATTCAAATTCTTGTTCTTGAATTCCAGCACTAGGGTCATAATGACATGACATGAGGACGTGAGTGATTAATATCGTCTTCACTTCTATACACGCAAAAACGTAAAAAAATGTAGTTGTACGCTTTTTAAATACACCAAAAGGCAGGTAGCTCATAACCTCCTCCAAAAAGCCTAACTATATATATATATATATATATATATATATATATATATATATAGGTCTTCTCAAGTACGACCAGAGAGGAAGTCAGCATGGGCTGAACTTGAACTTTCATCGACGGCATTGGTGACCCCTCAGCCACGCAGGCCCCTTCCACTGTGTATTAGCTACATAACGTTTCAGGTAAATGATTGTGATGCACAGCACGATGAGTATACTTTCGCGTAATATGACGCCGCATTCCAGTGTAAATCGCGCATAACTGTAAATGGCATAGGATGACATACATCACTGGTGCTATTAAAAAAGAACAGTGCAATTTAAAGTTTCGCGTGGTACCGACACTCAGTTGGTAGAGCGTCCCTTCGGGAACGGTAGATCCAGGGTCAATCCTGGGTAGGGTCACACCTACGACCTTAAAAGAGGAAATTGTAACTTCCTCGCTTGGCGTTCAGCATTAACAGGAAGTACAGCGACTGGTTGACCCGCATCAGTATGATGGCTTGAGCGGGGCGATTTAAGTCGTCTCAGTGAAGCAGAACTAGATAAAAGACCAGTGGAAATCCGTCGTTTAACAAGGAGGCACATAACATGCACTCTAAGGACTCCCTCGTCGTCATATGACTGAACAATTGTATGATGTTAAACCCAAGGACTCACTCACTCACTGGTATGGTACCAGTACTGACATATTTACAGTTTGTAAATGTACACACTGAAAAATACTAACATGTCGTTTTTACTGTAAACTTGCAAAAATCCCTTTTAACTCTGAATGGGAGATAGAGAGATAACGTTTTGTGTAGCTTTAACGAACTTCTATCAAAGCACTAAGTTGCATTAAAGCAATGTGTATATATGATAAATGATTCAAAATTGTTTTAAATAGATACAAAAACAAATCTACCGTTTTTACCTCCATGCAGTGGCCAAGTTCCCCAGTTAAATTAATACATATGTGTTAATTTGACTAGATATCCAGTGGTACAATGGCCAGATGGCAAATGTACAGTTTTGGGTCATTGTGGTCAGCAGCTATTTAAAACCATAAACTAACCGTGTAGGCGGGGAGAGACATTGAGCTTAACATACACATGTGTGTAGTGGGCCTTCGGGACGAGCAACGATCCGCACATTATACCCGAGATTGTTCGTACATTTAAAATATGCACTGCAGCGAATTTCGTGTGATAGGAGGCAAAGTTAAGGTGCTCCTCCCAGCTCCGTAAAGTGAATGCCCGCGATAATCCCGTGTTTCAATTAGTAGTTAGTGGCGTTGCTCTGTTTATAGAAAGACACTTTGTCGGGACATTCATAGAGACGCATGTCAACATTTGCTCTAGGCTTATATATGTTTGGACCCTTACGAGTAAGACAAAATAGAATAGTGTATTAATGTCTTCAAGGAATTTTACATAACCAACAACAAGCCAATAATCCGCCATAAACCATGTTACGCACAACGTACATGCACATGACGGGTTTGATGTTACATACGTAGTATGATTTTCATTTTAATCAAGGTTGTGGGAGAAACCTTATTATTATCGATTTTACATCTACATGCATCTTGCACTTACATCAACGGTTGGACTTATTTTTAGCCCAGATCGTCATGGCGCAACACCTATGTAAATTGTTAGGAGTATTATTGTTCGCTAATTTCAAGCTCTAATATCTCAAAAAATTTTAGAGAAAACCAACATTCAACCGTAACAATGGTCTACACATAGCATAACTTAACTACTTTGCGACTTTTGACATGGTTACATGGTTTGGTTGCCCTTTCAAATTTTATACAAAGCCTACAAAGATCTTGTTCTCAAATATCATTCAGGCCGATCAAACTGCAATTTGATATACAATTACCGGCACTACATGGGTAGACATCACAAAAAGTTCTGATTTCCGCATGCAAAGTTGGCATCTGTAGTCGTTTTAACAAGTCACGTGTTTCATTTTCATTTAGTAATGAGCACTTGTGTTGATTGACTCTAATTCTGTGCGCTGAATCTAAATACGTCAATACTTTTAAGCCGGAAGTCTTAAAATTTTACCATTAGTGAGAAAAACCAGTGGAACTCGGAGACTGAACACGGATACTGAAGGCGATTTTATAAGTAATTTTCTACACCAATTTCATTGTTGCGTTTTCTGTGTCTGCAAATTGTGCCATTTTCAATTTATTTTGCGGATAACTGCCGTTTGGAAGAAATAACATTTCGCCATCTAGGATGACAACTACAAAAGACAGAATGGTGGGACCCGACTAGTGGTGCACATGTGTACAATCTGACTAGTGGTGCTTGTGTGTACAATCTGGATAGTGGTGCACGTGTGTAGAATCTGGATAGTGGTACACGTGTGTAGAATCTGGATAGTGGTACACGTGTGTAGAATGTGGATAGTGGTACACGTGTGTAGAATCTGACTAGTGGTGCACGTATGTAGAATCTGACTTGTGGTGCACGTGTGTAGAATCTAACTAGTGGTGCACGTGTGTAAAACCTGACAAGTGGTACACATATGTAGAATCTGACTAGTGGTACACGTGTGTAGAATCTGACTAGTGGTGCACGTGTGTTGAACCTGACTAGTGGTGCAGGTGTGTTGAACCTGACTAGTGGTGCACGTGTGTAGAATATGACTAGTGGTGCACGTGTGTAGAACCTGACTAGTAGTACACGTGTGTAGAACCTGATTAGCGGTACACGTGTGCAGAATCTGACTTGTGGTGCACGTGTGTAGAATCTAACTAGTGGTGCACGTGTGTAAAACCTGACAAGTGGTACACATATGTAGAATCTGACTAGTGGTACACGTGTGTAGAATCTGACTAGTGGTGCACGTGTGTAGAATCTGACTAGTGGTGCAGGTGTGTTGAACCTGACTAGTGGTGCACGAGTGTAGAATATGACTAGTGGTGCACGAGTGTAGAATATGACTAGTGGTGCACGTGTGTAGAACCTGACTAGTAGTACACGTGTGTAGAACCTGATTAGCGGTACACGTGTGCAGAATCTGACAAGTGGTACTCATATGTAGAATCAGAAAAGTGGCAAAAAGGAAATGCGAATGCAGAATGGTTTACCAATGTGAACATGGGTACCGTATTAATAAAACGTTGCTATTCTTATTACCCGAACCGTACTATTTGCACGCCGAGTATAAACATTGTATGCTAATTTGCTGGTAAAAGGCAGAATAACTTTCCAGGTTTCTCCAGCTTAACATCACTCCGTCGCACGGGGTTATGGAATCAGCGAGGCTTACACCTTTCTTCGCGCTTGGTGCGCCTCTAATAATACAGCGTATTGGACCTTGATGCCGTGCTCGCGGTGTTGATCAATTCCTGATCGAATATGCATGAGTGACCTCGGCCCCTTAATTCCCGCACAGATTGCCTTGACAGCGGACAGTAACGGAGAAGCCTACCCAAACACGCACATAAATAAATTACGTCGTTTATATCTTCAAAGCAGATTCATGCACAATAAACAGCGCTTTTATTTCATGACGTCTTCAAAGGAGAAAAGACAAAAGAAAACGGTATACATTTTCATGACTTTTGGAAAGTGACGGTGGATAAGATTACATACTACATTTAGTTTCAAATCGTTATATTTTAGGAGACATACAGAATCAGGTACCGTTTCTTAGGCGTTAATAAGCAAAGTACTGCCTTCAGGAATTCACATTATGCCCCTATAATACCCATATTGTTTGTGACACTTTCTTGACTGAGGAGTAAGAAATGGCTCAGCATATACCCTTTTCATCATAATGTGGAAAACCATATATACTGTCTCCTGTTTTATTTATTTGTTTCATTTGATTAGTGTTTTACGACGTACTCAAGAATATTTGACTTATACCACGGCGGCCAGCATTATGGTGGGAGGAAATCGGGCAGAGCCCGAGGGAAACCCACGACCATCCGCAGGTTGCTGAGTGACCCTTCCACTTACGGCCGGAGAGGAAGCCAGCATGATCTGAGCTTCACTCACAGCGACCGCATTGTGAGGTCCCTGGGGTCATTGTGTCGTACAGGCGTGCTACCGGCGTTACCACGATATGGCTGAAATATTGCCGACGTGGCGTTAAGCCATAACCTTTCAGTTATTTCAATTATGCTGAGTTAGAAACACGGAAGTGACCAAATTGCCTATTTTAACGCATTCTGCCGTTAATAACTTATATATATCGTCTTTGTCAGAATGTATTCATATGTGCATATACCAATTGACCTCAACGTACAATATACCTATGCCTAGACGTTCATTATACGCACATATATAGTCTGCATGTCCCCCGGGCTATGCCCAACTTCCTCCTATCATAATGCAGGCCGCCGCCATTCAAGTGAAATATTTTCGAGTACGGCATAAAACACCAATCAATAAACAATAAACATTCTGCATGTACCCTGCAAACGCGGTATATGTCTCTACCCTTCCTTGCTTCTACATGCAGATTTGTCTGTATCCATCCTTGCAATACATAAGTCATATTTAAACCAGGCCTATATAGGTGGGTCCTGCGATTTTTTGTCTAGAGGCATGACCGACATATGATGTGTGCACTACGCATTTAGTATATCCGGGTAAACACCAACACGTGTCCTGCTACACAGAGCCATGTTAACAGCGCAGCGTTATACGGGTCAATATCAACAGTATATAACAGAATATTCCAGAGCATGTATATGACCATGACAGTGACAGATGCAGCTACCACGCCTAGCTTCCACTCCTATATTGAGAAAGTCTTGATGACCGATTGAGCAAAAGAGCACAAGGAAATTTCTCTATAATCAGTTATCACAGCTGGAGATCGTGTTGTAACTCAGTTCCAGCTGATTCGTGTAAAGCAATAAACCGATAAACAAATAAATAATTTTTTTTTGCTTATGGCTGCCTCCTGTATGCTTTATGATTTGAACCTTTAGCTTTAGACTTCCAGCAATGTTACAGAGACTGCTCATCAGACATCCTGTACAGGTCTGTTGGTAATTTACTCACAGACCTTGTGTAATGACAGTGACGTATAAATATACCCTGACTTTGATAGCCAGTTCAATAGGTGATAGACACTTGACAGTTTACTACTATAACTTATCAACCACTGTAAGACATACATTTGTGTATATAATAGTAAAACAGAATGTTACCGTGGATGTTAATAAGGTTGGCCAGCCGACATACTGCTGGAAATGTTGTGTTCTGTTTCTGCATTAAAAAGCACAAGTTTGTATCCACTCCCAAACACTCGATCGGCCCAAAAGTCGACACCGACGTCGTGTTTTCAGTATAACTTAAAAGTGGATAAATTAATCAGAAATCTGGAAGTCGATTTGGGATACTCGCCTTCGAGTTTTAATTTGGTAAAGATCATTTAAATTCCGGAATTCCATTCCACCATTTTCATTTCAACAATGGTTGGACAATCAGTGAATAGAAGAATTAATGTTATTATCACAGGAAACTAAATGCTGATCCACATATACATGCGCAGTAATATCAACTAAAACACAACGGAACCGAGCCGCCTCGACGAGTTTTGGGTCGATTTATTGGCCTGTTGTTGAATCGGGATATCGAGTTTTAAATGGGGCTTTAATATGTGAAAACTTGACTTCTAGTTCAGGGTTTGTCGAGTTTTGCGGGTTGATACCAGAGCGTATTCGTTGAAAAAGCAAGGCCACCATAGTACATAAACAAGGAAGCAAACTGAAATGCGCTAATTCTGACGTGAATTATACTTTGCTGATGTTAACAACTTGTCACAGGTTTTGACGCAAAGAAATATAACTGAAAACAAGACGACAGAGACACGCACTCTCGCTCTTTGTGCATCTTAATGTAGACATACATACATGTATGGCTTATACAAAGTGTTGATTGAAACATATATATATATATATATATATATATATATATATATATATATATATATATATATATATGGCAGACTGGATATTGTGACACAAGAAAACGTTGATGAGGAAATCTGACTCGTAAAAATAAGGTTGTTAGAGTGCATCGGGTTGGTATATGCGCGGAATCCCTCCAGTGCGAAGAGGTCACGCCCTATAAAAGAGCGTGAGAGCGAACAGCTGTAAATGAGTAGTTGTAAAATTGAAACGCCGAAACCGTGATAACATATCTATATCGCTCGATAAGGGTCATTCAGTGCATTTTTGTGTGATTAGACGTAAATCCATGCACATCATCTAAAATGTTGCCACTGATGTAAGCAAAAGACAATGTTGCGAGTTTTATAACGTTAATTCAAGGAAAAAGGGCTTCTTGTCTTACTTGCGTCTCTTCATCTAATAATTGAAAACGCAACTAGATTCATGCTGATAAGAAATGAAAAAGACTGCCCAGAGATGACCAAGATTTATATGTGAATTTCAAAAGCAAATGGTACACCTGTACAACATCGTATTAAACTTCTGTTATGTTAATTAACAGAGGGATCACTCTGTTCTTCTGATAGACCGAAAAAAGTACACTATTTAACATTAAACAGGTCGTCACTTGTGAACTTAGCAAATTATTCTCCAGCGTGTGATCGAGTCTCTCAAACAGTGCAGTCCAGTTGTGTACACCTACTTGTTGCCGGAATGGACGAGTCTCTTAACCTCTCTATGTGACATCACTCAAACAGGCAAACTGTACAGGCCACCTCATCCGAAGAAGCCTTTCTAACTCAAATCATTCTTGTGACCACGAAGACCTCACTGTGGTTAGATCGGGAAGTTAGAATATTACTAGCTAAGGCTAACGATCGGAGGGACGTTGCTGGAGACCATGTAGTACATTTTAAAGGAAATACAGGTCATATGGAAATCACACAGGTTTTTCAAACATCGTTTGAACACACCTTTTACGAAAATGAAACATAACCGTTTTATTTTAACTCAATTTGCCTCACATTACTGTAACCAGATGCTACAGGCAATGGTATGGATGATAATTGGGTACCGGTATATATGGATGATATTTGGGTACCGGTATATATCGATGATGTTTTGGGTACGGTATGTTTTGGGTACCGGTAATATGGATGATATTTTGGGTACCAGTGTATATGGATGATATTTTGGGTAACAGGTATATATGGATGATGTTTTGGGTAACGGTATACATGAATGACGTTTTGGGTAACGGGTATGTATGGATGACGTTTTGGGTAACGGTATACATGAATGACGTTTTGGGTACCAATACACTTGTATATGGATGATATTTTGGGTATCAGCATATAAGGATGAGGCTTTGCATGCCGGTATATATGGATGGTGTTTTGGATACCGGTATATACTGGCCATGTTTTGGTACCGGTATACATGAATGACGTTTTGTGTACTGGTATAAATATGGATGACGTTTGTGTATCGGTATAAATACAGATGGTGTTTTGGGTACCGGGTATATATGGATGGTGTTTTGGATACCGGTATATACTGGCCATGTTTTGGTACCGGTATACATGAATGACGTTTTGTGTACTGGTGTAAATATGGATGACGTTTGTGTGTCGGTATAAATATAGATGGTGTTTTGGGTACCGGGTATATATGGATGAAGCTTTGGGTACCGGTATATATGGATGACGTTTTGGGTACTGGTACATATGGATGACGTTTTGGGTATCTGTGTAAATATGGATGATGTTTTGCGTAACGGTCTAAATGGATGATGTTTTGGGCACCGGTATATATGGATGACGTTATGAGTACCGGTAGGTATGGATGGCGTTTTGAATATCGGTATATATGAATGATAATATGGGTGCCGTTATACTTGTATGTAGATGATGTTATGGGTATCGTTGTATATGAACGATGCTTTGTGTGCCGATATATAAGGATGATGTTTTAGGTACCGGCATGGACGATGATGGATGATATTCCCAAAAGGTGTATTTAACTAACGTTTGTAGCAACGGTGTGTTTGCCTTACTGGACTATATTTCGTTTGATTGCACCACTGATATATGACTATGTAGGCCTAAATATTGACATAATATTCAAAGTTGAAAGTTAGATTTAAACCTGGGCTTTGTTGGCTAGATGTACAGTTTGTCCAACCGCTATATGGATAAATCACAATTGCTTTCTTTTAAGTTATTCAGAGCTTTGTGTTGATTTGTAATCGTATTTATAGGCAATTACTTACGGGTATGCAATCTCAGTGCACGTCTTGTTGTGTATCTCTATACACGCCAAATCTGGAGCACGTTCATCTATGGCTCCACATGATTATTGGCAATCGGTGACTAAATGGATAATGTGTGGATCGTTAAATCTGCTCGAGATTGCAGCCTGGACGAAATGGCACAGAAATCAATTGGCAGTCAATGGTGAAATCCCACTACACACCAACGCAGTCGTCAAGTTATGTACAAAGGTTCAATACATCTGTTCAGGAAACCTTGGGAGTGGAAATATTCGATGACGTCACACCTGTCATAGCTGCCATGCATGCCTTCGGCTGCACTCATTATTTCCATGTAGTGGAGAATGTATGGTGTATCTGCGTAGCGCACAATTCATGATCCCAGTTACATAAATATCGCCCTTTGGCGACACGTGTATGAATGAACACTGCAATGATAAAAGTATCACAGAAACTTTAACTTAATACGCTATTGCTGTCTATTTGCATTTTGAGATATACGAGAGAGTGTTTTTATGTTTTGATTCTACGATTTACGAGTCCCTTTAAAAAATATAAACCTATTCATCTTGTGGAACAACTTATCCATGTTAATGTATCACATATTGTTTGCCTGTAATTTTACGGCTTATATATAATTCCCAACAACCCGATGTGCTACATATAAAAAAAGCTATGCTCAAACATTGTAACAATGAATCGGAGTAAAGTCGTTGCTGACAGCAGGTGAAAACGTCACGTGCCGGTATACCTAAGTGATTACGTATGTTCATAAAGATGTTAATTGTATACTGCCCTCTGTGCTTCAACATCTGCTTATGGGAAGATACTCACTTCCCTGAGCACAGACAAGAGTCATGACAACATATAATACTTTGGTACAAGCATCGCTTTGGTCGTTGGGGATGGTCTTCGCTGCTATATAGAAGCCTTGGGCGAAAGAGCCTGCTCGGTTTTGACGTCGATCTTCTCTTGACGTCATCTTGGTTTCGGGGACAAACGCAGTCGTGGAATTAAGTCAAATGTCACATTAATGTCACATTAAGTGTCTTGTATAAGTATTTTCTTGAGCTGCACCAGCAGATAGATCAAAGGGTTACTTCATTCCTATCCCTCTCGGCGTTCCATTTAAATGTTTGTTAAATCTGTAGTTCGTTGTTTATTTCCCAACATGCACAGCTGACAGGGACAGAAACCTACATTTGTACATAGGTCTGGCCCGTTATCGTAATGCTATACTCAGTATTGTGAAGACATCCTTATATACACATAATATCGTATTCACTTTATTCTGTTTCTCGATATTAACATTGCAATTAAGTATACATGCAATGGTTTAACTTCAGTGAGGCATATATCCAAAAGCTTCCTCGGGTACATTCAGATCTGTACTCTTCATTCTTTGGAATTTTTCCTTTCCCAGCTCAATATACCAGATAGTGTGAGCGCTTGTATACATCTTTGCCTTAGTGGCGTATGGTGCCGTATGAACTATGCTTATTTCCCTGATCATTATATACTGGCATGTAATGAACAACAGGCATTCGCCTGGAATGAGGTGCAATATTGTCAAAGACATAATACTTACATAATAGCGAAAAATATTATTATCATTAGGGACTATATATCCTAGAGTCTGGGGCGTTCTTGGCCGAGGTACTTAGCGTGCCGCGCGACCGCATTGGGAAGGTCTTCCAACAACTTGCGGATGGCCGTTGGATCCCCCCCACCCTCCCTCTCCGTTGGCTCTGCTCGGTTTCCTTCCAACGCTGGTCGCCGTGGTATAAGTCAAATATTCTTGAGTACGGCGTCAAACACCAATCATGTAAAGTAATCAATTTTCTTTTCTTTGCTGAGCGAAGGGTGGTCGTGGGAGTATTACATTCTGATCCATATTGTACAATGATTGCAAAAGATACGTAAGTTTTGGTGCAAATGTCTTCTATCCGACTATCCTTTTGTGGAATTCCTTTTGCTTTTAACAAAGTTTATGTGTCAACTGTTCACTTATAGATATATGAACAACAAATAAGAAAATGACGTGAGGCTCAAAAATTCCGCCGTTATTAAATACGCTTTCTAGATATATCGCACATTCTAATGTTGAGACTTATATGATATACAGTCCCTGTTGACTCATGTGGAAAAGTTCACGACTCGTCTCGGATATACGGTTATACATATAGTACTTTCTACATTGTCTCGGACAGGATTGCCTTTGTCAGGTTTGAAAGATTTCCATATTTAATTCAAAATGTTATTTTTATTTTGCCAAGACTGCAAATTGACAAGTAAAAAATTAAATGTTCTCACAATCAAATTGTCAGCTGCTTACAGATATACAAGGGTATATATGTGGTTAACACAAAGTATACACTTTTTTCTCCTCCAGTTACTGGACATGATAAAGTCTTAGGTAGAGTTCTACAATATTAACCAAGAATCTTGAACTCCGCCGAAATTCGTCATCTTTGATGTCAAAATAACCCTCACGTGGCACGGATAATCCTCTAATATAAGATCGACGTTTATACATATCTCATATACTCTTATATGTTTGGCGTTCAAATTCATCTTCATGTTTGGCGTCCAAATGTCTCTTCCATGACGCCGAAATTCATCTTTCATGTTTGGCATCCATATTCAACTTCCGTGTTTGGCGTCCAAATGTCTCTTCCATGGACGTCGATATTCATCTCGCACGTATGACGTCCAAATGTTTCTTCCCTGGGTTTCTATTCATCTTGCATGTATATGGCCCAAATTAAATGACGGTTAAATGGCATCCACATGACGCCGAATTTCTTCTTCTATGCGCTGCATCCAACGTCCAAATGTGTTTTATATATGATTTCGAGGTTCATCTCTATGTTTGGCGTCCCAAATGTCTCTTACTTGACGCCGACTTCTATTCGTCTTCTATGGGGGCGAAACGTTTGTACTTATGACGCTGAAATTTCTCCTAATATACGTGACTACGAATTTGACCTTAAAAGATATCGGTACCGAAATCTTTCTACCGAGGCGCTCAAAAACATATACGCCTTCTATACTTACAAAGCCTTGCACACAAAAGAGCGTATACATACATGTATAAAACTAAACGCATAGCAATATTAACATTACAGATCGAAGAGTGGCAGAAATATAGCATTGGGCGGGACAGGTCCAGTAGTTAGTACGATTATATGCTAGTACCTATATATTACTAATGGTTTGACATGCTATATCTACAGACACCTTAATAACGATACATCTCTTAAAAAGCACATATATATGCGCCTTTCCATTATTTTCTGACATTTATAGAATCTTATGTTTAGAAACAAAATCATTGCCCAGAACTATTGCTTGTCAAGTATATGTTGACGACGTTTTGTCAAACGTGCAATCAAAGACACGCAGAAGGGTTTTATAGGGCGAGGAAGGACACGCAGAAGGGTTTTATTGGGCGAGGAAGGACACGCAGAAGGGTCTTATAGGGCGAGGAAGGACACGCAGAAGGATTTTATAGGGTGAAGTAGGATTAACAAAGCAGACAACGTCTTTTATGTCCTTAACACAATTTCCACCAAAGTCTCAAGGCAAATCATCTAAAGACCACGATTAAATAGGCGAATGCAGTTAGAGCACTGTTCTGTTTGGGGAGGCGTATCCCAGAATCCCCTGACGAAGTTTGTTTACACCGCGTTGTCTAACAAGTACGTGTATGTACAAACGGATTTAGTAGACATACGTAGTTCGACTTCACCTATATCCATATAATATGTAGATTACAAACTGCAGAACAGTTCGGCAATACAAAGCTACTCACACAACACAAATATTTATTACAGCACGCTCGGTGTATATTTCAAAACCATGCTACATCAGTATGCATCACTGTCAGGTGGGAGTAGACTTACGGTTCTAATGACGCAATCCCGTCAGCAAACCAACAAGCGCAGAGCCTGCTCAGCCACAGCATCTGCCGCCTGCCAGTCTGCTTGCCTTGCAGCTTGTCAGAAACAGCTGAGAACTATCCGGTCTATACCCTACATTGTAAGGCCCGTTCCATTTTCCTGAATGAAAAATGGAATTTAGACATGCTGCCAGTGATTCATTGTGTTTAACATGTACTTTTCCGTGTATAAGGAACCAATTTTCTTCAATGTTTACCGTACCTTGCCCACATCGCTGATTATTTATCTAAGATACGTTAATTTAACACTAACATTGAATGTACTACTTCCAATTTAATATCTTTAGAACAAACCTTTTGCCACTATAAAAAGAAATACAAAGCCCTTGAAGAATGGGTATTTTATGCTTGTAACAACCCTCACCCCGACCATCAACCACCCAAATGAAAGAACACCCAACGTCAGAGGTATTGACGATTGCGATCAAGCCCCAACCTGGAGAGCCTCAGTACGGGATATTCTCTGATCACCCCTTTTAGATGGAATCGCCCAATCGACCTCAAAGTCATGATTGGTCGGCAGAGCTGAGTTATAAACCTGATGTTGTTGTGTAGGGGGTAGTGGTAGCGTACTGACGCGATAGCTGATACGCTCATACACACACAGCTCGTACGAGTAGTAACTGGCACAGCGTGTGTGACTTAGTCGGCGGAACATTATTGCAGGAATGAATCGGCCAACCAGCTGACACAACCAGCCTTTCAGTGCTGTCTCATCTACTCGGACATCTATCGATAGTTGTCTGTCTATATATATATATATATAAATGTATATATATATATATATATATATATATTCAACTTGATCTCAACCTGGGTGGTAAATACGTAACCCATTTCCTGCCGCACGCAGTCAACTATTTACCACTGACGACGACCAGCTACGTAAGACTTAAGGGACCTGTCCCAGTTTCGGTACACTTGCACGAATGGCTAGCTGATGCTTGCGCTAGAAGACAGTACTTCAGTGTATTAGGTGCCCAAACGATAGGCGTAAAAGCAATCCCCACAACTCCAACAGCTACGTGCTCGAATAGCCTACTTGAGCGACGTCAGAAACTTCGCGGGGGTCCTTTAAACTAAAGCCTGAGAATGTCAGAGGGAAGTGCGCGTCACCCTGTCCGAAACTCGAACACTGCAAGCCAAGACACGAACCAAAGTGCACGGAAAATGAAGATCAGCATTTGTCCGACGACTGGGGGAAGAATGGAACTGAACATCTTGGAAAAGGAAACCGTGAATGGTTTGAAATGGCTAATCTCCAGAAATCTGCGCATCCCTCCCGAGAAAATAACCCTGTTGTACAAAAATAGGTAAGTTTGATTGTAAGAACTACATGCACGTGATGTATTTATAATACGTATTGACATGATTTGAAACTGCAGGAGTGTGTTCGAATGGAAAGTTTGTGATTTTTCTTTTCTTTTTTTCTTCTTCTTTTTTTCTTTTTTTTTTTTTAAGAATAGGCTGTACGAATATTTATCCTGCAGAACGGTACGTTTGTGCGCCGATAGCTGTTTAATGCCCTCTCATATTTGCTAAGGGCTTTTCTCCCCCTCCTAAATTTCTTGTACCACGTACAGCCTCCCGGCAGAGTTCCCACAACAGCAACACACAGAACCCCCGGTCCAAAATGGACCCGTCCAAATGTAGTGACACGGGCTAGTCGCTTTCACTTTCATTGTTCTGTGAAATCTTTGCCAGATGTTTCTGTGTGGTTATTCAGTGTAATTTTAATGGCTAATTCACAAAGAAACTATGCATTTGTGCGTAAACACCAGCGTAAGTTCAGTGTTCTCAAATTAAGGTAGGAAATAAACAATTCGTAAGGACTTAGCAACCCATGTTTAAGTAAAGCTACATTGTGGACGAGGCTATTGTAATTGTGTCGGTGCCTTGCGTATGTTTCTGGCGGCCTCTGCTGACCCGGCTTCTCCGCTAGAGTGCCAGTATACCGGTGTCGTGACCGAGTCGAGCGGTTCTACACGTTCTGTACGTTTTTGTCGGGAACATGAGTACACTCGTCCAGAATAGATGTGAATGTGTTAGTTTCTACACGACAGCACGCACAAAATATCTTAACGACATTTTTCCTTCTTCAGCTAGCACGATGAACTGATTTATTACACATCTTCACCTTGGTATACTGGTGCAAGTAGTTGCTCCCTTGTTCGGGCACAATTGTCCAACTTTTAGTTCAACTTTCCTTCTCATTGACAACAACAGCTTCAGATGCAGAATATAAATGTATTATATCAGACTCTCGCGTGGGAGTTATTTAATTAGAGAGGGCAATTAGGCGAAGATTTGACACTGTTTGAAAACGTAGTATATAGATCTGTGTATATAGGACCGAAAATTTCGTCCACAAAAGTGCATTTTTGAAAGGCAAATAATTGTCACAGAATATTTTGTTTGAGGCTAAAATTGTGATTTTCCTGTAGAATATCATCCCATGTTCCAAGCAAACCTCAAAACACCTTTGTAAAATCAATGAAAATCTGAAAACCAGGAAATATAGGCAAGTTAGTCAAGGACGGAATTACATATCCCAATTAAAATGCCAACCTGTACATTACAATCCTTTCTGCCTCCAAGTGAGCACTGGATGCATGGCCACAAATGTGTTTGTCCGCAGTTGCTGTAGTGTATGCTAGAGCACCTGCTGAACGTAAAGTTAAGTGCTAATAAGGACATAATCACAATGTATCTTTAGATTCATTGATTTGCCGATTAGAACTGAATGAACATATGGCAGCATGTAACATTCTTGCTGCATTCGGTTCAGTGTAATTACATATGGTGCCTTTTCATTGTAGAACTGTAATTGGCTCTGTGTTAATTGTACAATCAGATTGAGCCATAATTTTCACAGAATAACCAACTCTTTCATTCTACAGACATTTAAAACATTATTTATTTGATGTTTAGGTCTTTTTAAAGCTACATCAGTCATACTACAGTGTCAGAATTTAGAAAAACTGTTTTTTTTGGCCAGTTTTTCTGAAAGAAATGTTGCTCTCTTTAAAATCTATTAAGAATCGGTATTCAGAGATGTTGAAGATGGAGATATAATCGATATATACTTGCAGATATGTACTCTTTCCTCTACTCTTTGGAATACTGCCCTTAAAGTGTGTATCATTAAAGAGCTGAAAAGTACTGGTACTCAGTGTTATTTTAAGCAGTATTCTATACAAAATATATTTTCAAAACAGATCTTACTAATGTTTTCATTAACATGTAGGTGAAAATCAGTTCAATCCTGTTTTCAGATCATTATTAAATGCCCGTGATAGATGTCTTCCGGAGTGTACCAGATACTTCCAGAAGTTTTTGTCAGCCTTTGGCTGTGTGTAGAATTAACTGCTGACTACTCTGTATAAGAGCGTCTTAGCGGGATGAATGGCAAGCGAGAGGGGAAAATTAGGGCGGACCTGGTGATGACTAGCTGTGTTATAGGCCTGCAGGTCTACACTTGTATCAAGCTATCCTGGAATGGCTTTCAGCTTCTCAGGCCTTGTCAGAATATGTGTGTGGGTGTGTGGCTGGGGCAAACTGCCGAGCTTTTTCTACTATCTGCACACATGTAGTATTTATAATGCTCCATTTACATACAACCCAGGTCAGTTATGACGTGGTTGGAGAAGCCGAGTCCCAGATCTGGCTGCATCTGGGCCCTCAGTTGTATAGTGCACAGGCCCTAGCTCTCAGTGAGCACTGCTTCTAAGATATCAGCTCCAATCAATACTGCCAGTTGGTAGGCTTCCACCCCCAGGCCTGACCTGTATATCTCCCCCCTTCCACCCCCACTCAAATCCTACCTCCCCCTCCCCCATGCCTTAACTCAGTATAGTGAACCCTGTTTTACCTTTCATGCAAATGAGCACTTACATGACTTACCTTTGAATTGTTAAGAAAATGTAAAACTTTTACTCTTTACCTCTCATCCACCACTTCTACACCCAAAACTGACACATAAATGATGTCAACATTTTTTTTTTTTAATTTCATTTAGTGATTTACTTCATCTAAACAAACTTTTAAATCGCTAAGATCAGCTCCCTGTGCCATATGTTTTATTGTACCCTAATCAGTAAGTTCAATCATGGTGAATTTTTTTTGTTATTAATTTGACAACACTAAGTTTAACTGTTTTATGAATGGCATGTGCATTGCATGTACATGGACATGCTGTGTGGATGTGTACTGACTCATGCAGCTATCCTTGTAATAATGAATAGGTCAAGTCAGTACAAACTGAAAATAAAGAAAAAGTGTACTTGGTCTTGCCCAAGGGCAAAAATCTGGGTAACCCACATATAAAGAGCCTGATATTCATGACAATTACATTGGTCTGTAGAACACAAAGTTGCCCAGGGCCTGTGGGCAATTTATTGTTTCACACCGTGACTTTACCACAGGCCTTCAAATTTAATTAGGGTCGGGACCTCTGCACCTCAGTCGGTTAGAGCACTAGCGCAGCGTAATAACCCAGAAGCCTCTCACCAATGCGGTCGCTGGGAGTTCAAGCCCAGCTCGTGCTGGCTTCCTCTTCTGCAGTAAGTGGGAAGGTCTGTTGCTGACTTGTGGATGGTTGTGGGTTCCCTGCCGGGCTCTGCCCGTTTTCCTCCCACATTAATGCTGGCAGTCGTCGTATAAGTGAAATATTCTTGAGTACAGCATAAAAAAAAACAAATAATTCAAATAATTCAATAAATTCATTAGGGGTCTTCAAATAATGTTGTTGGATTTATGTACTAGCATGTGCATTGGTGTGCACTCCTGCAGTGCTTGCATCCCAATAGGACAGCAAAGTTGATCAACATATTATGATTTTGGACTTGTCTTTATCTTTGCTGTCTGAGCATAGATTTACTGTTAGCTGTAAATGTGCTGCAGATTGTGCAGTGAACATAATTGCTGCTTGTAGAGGAGAAATTCTTTGCAGTGATAAATGGATGGTATTATAATGATATGGAAAGTATGTAATTTCATTGAGAACAAATCTGGTATATATATATATATATATATTTATGTATATCTATATATATATCATGTCTCTGGATGATTGAGCTTCATAAACATGATAGGATTAATAAAATATGTCTTTATGTCCACAAGGTTATATAATTTCCTGTTGCAAGGCTCTTGCATTTTTATTTTCCAACCAGCTATCTCAGAGAAGTGAAGAAACACATTAAACCTGTAGGAACCTCACCCAAAGGTAGTCTTTGTGAGGTATGTGTGTCTTCAGGGTGTAAGGGAGAGGGGGTGAAGGTGAAGCTCAGAATTCAGGAAGTGAAATTCCTGACCAGCTCCTGTCTGTATTGTGTGTGGCTGTGCTGGCTTCTGACTTTGTCCAATAAACTAGCGAGGAGCTGACAGTGTGGGGAGGTGTCACTGACACAAACACATCATGGGACTCAGACCTCTGTCACAAATACCAGCCATATTCTATTTATTTTCTTGACTTGTGTTTGAGTGTGATACAGTGTGGCTGGCGGGTAGGTAGATCAACATTGGGCATAGTGGCATTAGTGAATGCATCAATGCTTATACATCAATGTTTATACTGCTGTGCCTCTCTGTCAGACACAAGAGCTCCCATAGGCAGTGTTCCTCTCCCCATGACAGACTAGAGCTCCCACAGACAGCTATTGCTGCGCCTCTCTCCATTAGAGACTAGAGCTCCTGCAGGTTGTGTCCCCATCAGAGACCCAGACCTCCCACAGGCTGAGACTTTCTCAATCAGAAAGTAGACCTCCTGGAGGCAGCTATTTCTCCCACATTATATATTGCTGTGCCTCCCCCCATCTGAGAGCTCCTACAGAGAGCTATAGCTGTGCCTCTCTCCAATGCAGACTTTAGCTCCCAAAGACAGCTATAACCATGCTTCTCCCTGTCACAGACTTGAGCTTCCACAGACAGCTATTGCTGTGCCTCTCTCCAATGCAGACTTTAGCTCCCAAAGACAGCTATAACCATGCTTCTCCCCGTCACAGACTTGAGCTTCCACAGACAGCTATTGCTATGCCTCTCCCAATCAGAAAGCTTCCACAGACAGCTATTGCTGTGCCTCTCGCCATCATAGAGTTGCCATAGATAGTTGTTACTATGCCTCTCCCCATCACAGACTAGAGTTCTGTAAGGCAGCCACTGCTATTCTCCCCATCACAGCTATCACAAACAGCTGTTGCTGTGCCTCTCCCTATCACAGAGTTCCGACAGTGCTACTGCTGTGCTTCTCCCCATCACAGCTCTCAAAAGCAGCTGTTGCTGTGCCTCTCCCCATCACAGAGTTCCAACAGTGCTACTGCTGTGCTTCTCTCCATCACAGCTCTCAAAAGCAGCTGTTGCTGTGCCTCTCCCTATCACAGAGTTCTGACAGTGCAACTGCTGTGCTTCTCCCCGTCACAGCTCTCACAAACAGCTGTTGCTGTGCCTCTCCCTATCACAGAGCTTCGACAGTGCTACTGCTGTGCTTCTCCCCATCACAGCTATCACAAACAGCTGTTGCTGTGCCTCTCCCTATCACAGAGTTCTGACAGTGTTACTGCTGTGCTTCTCCCCATGACAGTTCTCACAGACAGTTATTGCTGTGCCTCTCTCTATCAGAACATCTGCTGGAGGTTCACGAATTGGGAACCTCTGGTGGGGAATCATCCAGGGGTGGGTAATCTCTGGTGGGGAAACACTTGGGTGGGACACCTCTGGTTGGAATCACTCAGGTGGGGCAATTGCTCCGGGGTGGGGCACCTCCGATGGGAATCACTCAGGGGTGGGGCACCTGTTGTGGGGAATCACTCATGGTGGGGCACCTCTGGTGGGGGATCAGTCGGGTGGGGCACCTTTGGTGGGGAACCACTCAGGGATAGGCACCTCTGGTGGGGAACCACTCAGGGATAGGCACCTCTGGTGGGGGATCACACTCGTAGGGCACGTTTGGTGGGGAACCACTCAGGGATAGGCACCTCTGGTGGGGAATCTCACGGGTGGGGCACCCTTGGTGGGGAATCACTCAGGGATGAGGCACCTCTGGTGGGGAACCACTCAGGGATAGGCACCTCTGGTGGGGAATCTCACAGGTGGGGCACCCTTGGTGGGGAATCACTTAGGGATGGGGCACCTTTGGTGGGGAACCACTCAGGGATAGGCACCTCTGGTGGGGAATCTCACGGGTGGGGCACCCGTGGTGGGGAATCACTCAGGGATGAGGCACCTTTGGTGGGGGACCACTCAGGGATAGGCACCTCTGGTGGGGGATCACATGGGTGGGGCACCTTTGGTGGGGAACCACTCAGGGATAGGCACCTCTGGTGGGGAATCTCATGGGTGGGGCACCCTTGGTGGGGAATCACTCAGGGATGAGGCACCTCTGGTGGGGAATCACTGAGGGATGAGGCACCTCTGGTGGGGGATCTCACAGGTGGGCCACCTCTGGTGGAGAACCACTCAGGGATAGGCACCTCTGGTGGGGATCTCACGGGTGGGGCACCTCTGGTGGGGAACCACTCAGGGATAGGCACCTCTGGTGGGGAATCTCATGGGTGGGGCACCCTTGGTGGGGAATCACTCCAGGATGAGGCACCTCTGGTGGGGAACCACTCAGGGATAGGCACCTCTGGTGGGGGATCTCACGGGTGGGGCACCCTTGGTGGGGAATCTCTCGGGGATAGGCCCCTCTGGTGGGGGATCTCACAGGTGGGACACCCTTGGTGGGGAAACACTCAGGGATGGGGCACTTCTGGTGGGGGAATCAGATGGGGGACCTCTGGACTCTTGCTGGTTTGTTGAGGCTTAGTGATTTAGGCATGTGTAGATGTTTTGTATTTCACTTCTGACATCAAAGTTGACTTAAATAGGACCATTGACCATGAACCTATACAAACGAGATGTATACATGCATGGTTGATAGGTGATACAAGTTGGTGTATTTGTTATGTCAAAATGTGAAAACATTCCAGGATAGATAATGTAAACATGATTATAATTATTATGACTATTTATGGTTTGAGTTAGTAAACAAACTTGTACTCTAAAGTAGCTGTAGAATGGGAAGGGTTCTTATAAAGACCTGAACACAGATGAATGATGATCACCATATCATGCCACATGTGTGGCCTGTTAGGTGTGGCTGGCCAGCTAAGCAGCTAAGCTACAGATAATTTGAATCATTTATCATTGTTGTATAAGATGTGTGGTGGACTAAAGTTTGTGTGGATATACATAGATTTGTGTTGATGTGATGACAAATTGCCAGCAGTATCATATTCTGGAGACAGATGTCTGTAGCTGACAACTCTGCCCTACTAGGCTTCTACGCATGGAAACAAAACCACCCCCTCACAACACAGACGTAAGGATGTACACAAATATGTCTGTGTTTATGTATATTCCTCACCCTGATAGACTTGACTCAGGTGGTTTGACGTTGCATAGAGAGCCAGGTATATGCCAGCCAGTGAATTAAGCCATCCATCTTTATGTACACTATATCACCAAGTGGCAGTGGGATAGGTGAAGGTGGAACTATATTTTGTAAACATCGGGAGCAAGGATAATTATTTATCATCCCTCACCCCTCCCTGCCCACCCCTGGGTCATTAGGGCTTGGCTCTTGGAATCAGGTGCGTACAGGTGTAATATTCTCCCTCTAATTGAAAGGTCTTCGCTGATCAGTGTGACGCCTGCTTAGTTTGTACATGTAGCACCTGTGGTATTTCCACAATAGGTAAAGTATTCATAAAATTTAGCATTGTACAATGAAGACCGAAAATGCAGAGTTTGTTAATGTTTTAGGGTATGAAACTGGTACCTGTGAATACTTTTGACTCCCCTGTGTTCAAAAAGGGCTCAAGCTTTGTAAATCTTTCAAAGTTTAGGGAATATTCTGAGGATCTCTCTATAATTGCTATGGACATCCAGCCAATCCCCTTTGACCAAAAAAGGACATGCAGATATGGTAAAGTTTTAAATCAAAGCTGTAAAGGTTTGAGGTTCTGTTTATTTACATGTGCGTTTCTTACTGTTGTATGGTAAACAAAATAAAAAACACCAGTGATGACAGAAATAAGCAGGCTTCAAGTATACAATGGATTTCACACACTGTGGAAGGTGTGTTAGGCTAATATACCACATTTATTATGTAATGCATTATTTACACAATTTAATGATAACAAGTGACTACTATGAGGCTTCATTGTACACACATATAATTGTAAAGCTCCACCTATATTGTTGACTGTTGTTGTATATGTGAACAAATTTTGAGTATGGCATTAAAATAAATAAATAAATAATTAAATAGACAGACATGTAACTGCAGATAACGGTTTTCACAGTAGACTGTGTGTGAGTTACAGCTGACACAAGCTCAGCCCGTCATTTCCATTTGTTATTATCATGTGGCGCTCTTATTCGTACGTGTGTAGTTTACAGGTGTATAAAGTGACAGTCTCACATAAAATCTTCCGTGATGCCTGTTTTGACCTTTTCCATCTCTGTAAATTTCTGCTCTCCCACTTACCGTTTAGTTGTAGGGGATATCTCTTAACTGCGTTTTATTCGTTCATAACAGTAGATCACGTTTTCTGACGTTTGTTGGGGGTTGACAAGACGTCCTTGACATACAGCATTACAGGTGTGGTGGTGTTGATTTCTTTGAATCTGTGTTCACCTTATCAATTTTGTGAGACACCCGACCATATATGGTATGTAAACAAAGCCTTACATTGGCTGTATCTGGTGCTAAGTTCTCAGACAGGACCACAGCTGTGGGGTGAAAGCAGCTTGGTGGGTGGTAGTAAATAAACTTGAAACTGCATTTAGTGTCATTTATTTCTACTCCCTTTTGACTCCTACATGTGGGACCAATATGTGGTCTGGCCAGCCTGATCTATGTTAGTGTGGACACATTGATCTACCTACACCTACTGGCGTGCTAACATACACAAATCTGTTCTGAATTCGTTCTGAATTCTGCTTATGTAACTAATAAATATGTGCTTGGGCGTTTTTGAGTTACGTTGTTGGGATGCATAGGGCTATATAGTCCTAAATGTGTGCCAGATTTTGTCGTGAAAACTGTAAAAAATAAACATTATGACCCTGTGTTTGTGTAGATGTATATACTGAAGTCATGCCTTGGATTTTCAAATTGATGACTTCTGTACTTCTATGGCTTGATGCTGATTATTGTGCATAAAGGGGTACAGCTAAGTTCTGAGGCACTGGTAGTGTCACTATATGGCACTACCTGACTTGATTTCTGCCTAGATCACACGTGTACCTCCAGCTATTGTGGACAAAAAAGCGTATTGATTCTCCTGCCTAAATTTCACTGTTCTTTAATGTTTAGGGCTCTAGTGCGGCGCAATTATAATAACCCAGGAGCCTCGAAAACTCGAGGAAAATATTTTTTTCATGTTAACACGGATTTATAAGTGAATTCAAATATTTGTTTACATGCATTTTAACTATAACACTTAACACACATGCACATGCTTGTAAGTACATACATGTAATCAAACACTATGTGATATAAATTCAGCTAACAGGCTTTTCTGGAAATTAATGCTGGCCAGGAAGTGTTGAAAATAGCTGTTGTACACCATATACATGTATTACAGTTCTGGGTCATTAATTGGTCCCGAAGATTTAAAACCAGACAAGAAAGGAGGTCAAAGTAAACAGGACATGGTGGGTGGGGCCCACCATATCCAGACCTAAGCTGAAATGAATGTTTTCAATAGGGACATAATTGAGTGAAGCAAGGTTTCACCAGGTCTGAAAAGATTTCGTGGAAGTCGTGTTAAAATTGCCTTTGAGTAGCATCATAGAGTGGGCACGCTCCCTCAATTGCTTGTTTATGGGCGTCCTATGGCAGCTTAGGTTATGTGGTGAACAAACGAAAACTGTACAGTGGTATGCTCACCTCCTGGGTAATAAATGTATACTGTCGTGTGCTAAGGTTAGGAAAGTTAGGATTACGGATGTGTTGGTGACCAACGCCCAAATGTTCAAACAGCCATGGGTGAATCCAGCAAGTGAAGCGTGAAAGCTCAGAGAATCCGACAGCTATAGTATCATTCAATTTTAATGCTAACAAAAATGGTGCTGTGGGTGAGTGGGATGTTTACCTTTTAGGGGTGTTATGAGTAAGTGGAGTTGAGGAAAACATATGCCTATAATGTATATACGTACCCGAAAGAGCAATGTTTTATTTACATCAAAATATCCTTGTGAGATCTATATGGTTTTGTATGCATGTAAGGATATGGTGCCTAAGCACATTGCCTGTTCAGATTGGTCAATAGCCTTCTCTTCAGTTTATGTTTGGAATGGGATACGCTCTGCATACAAAGTATTGTGTTTTTGTTATCAACCAAAGAGGAAACCTTATTTTGTTGTCCTTTCTTTTTTTTTTTTTCGCGTGATAAACCAAACAGGAAGTTAGTGGCCTGAGAGGTGTGACGTATATCACAGGTGGCGTTATCTAACTTCCACAGACTGGTAATCAGTCTGCAGTAACTATAAACATTAAGCAGTAAATATAACATGGTGTGTAAATTGATTTAGAAATTTTCAATAAATGTACACATGTCTTTATCTTTGTTTTGTATGTGCCACCACAAGTAGATTTTGGATGATATTAATGTGAGCAGTGCCAGATCTCAAACTGCAGTATTCACGTATTCATTTGATTGGTGTTTTGCTGTCTATTCTGGAATATTTTACTTATATGATTGCGGCCAACACTGTAGTGTCAGGAAGCCCAGGGGAAGCCCACGACCCTCTGCAAATTCACCTGATACATGTGTTGTGTGTGTACACATACATTTCAGTGTGGCTAAATGTAGTACATGTACTTGGATTACTGACTGTGTGTATATGCATATATTTATATATATATGTATATATGCATATGCATGTATGTTAGGTTGTATATAAGTTGACTATTAAACCACCATAATATTAGTATTCTGCCTGTATATATACATTGAGTGTAAGGTGATCATAAACACGATAATGATAACCAACTGGCTTTTTAATAACCATAACACTGTACTGATCTGCTTGTTTGGTGCAGATATAAGCACCATATACCTGTTGTATAGAATGGTTTGTATCTGTATAAGATAACTCTATACCATAAGTACTGTATCGATAACTGCTTGTAGGTCGACATGTGGTAAGGAATGGATAGCGCTATATAACTGGTATTTATAAAGCTCTGGTATATTAACTTACCCGTAGGTGTATTCAACCGTGGAGTTTTTCTTATATAAATATATATGGGCCTTAACTGTCATATCTTGACAGCTTTTAACCTCTTGTTTTCCAGTAGTGATATGTGTACATTGGAGTAGAACTGAAGTAGGTGTAATTGCAAAGATAGGGATGTTTAGACTTGTAGTACACTCCTGCTATGTCTGACATACATGTATATATACAGGCTGTATGGTTGTGGTTTCTGGATTGAGAAGTGTGGGGAGCTGGAATGTCATGCCTGTAGGGTGTTAGGAGGGGGTAAAGCTACAATCTGTGTCAGGGCCGCTTAGCAACTCTGCATTGTTAGCAAATGTACACTGAGATAAGAATAGACAAAGTGCTAACTTGTGGAACTGACCAGTTTTGGTGGAACTTGAAGTTGTATATTACAGCTTACTATGTACCCCAAAGTGCCACATTCATGCTGGCCTGCACTTTTGTAGTGTGATATATGTATACCAGTATTACAGCAATTTCAAAATTAATTGTCGACATCACTGCTGTATTATTTATTACATGCATTGTTTATTTGGCTTTCTAACTAATTGATCTAAAAATAAAATATTATTAGTATTATTATTATAATGAAGTTTTATTTCCCTGACTATTGGTGTATACTGTATTGTATGTTACTGGACAGCCTTTGTACCCAAGCTGTTATTCTCTTTAAGGACTGCCTTCAACATGATCAGTTACACTGAAGACTTCATGAGGAAACAAACAGGCATGCTTGGCTTGGTTTGTCATGTAGATTGTTGAGACATTTCACTGTCAAGAAGGAAGGCCTGGAATTTTGCTAAGAAGCTACATGGTGTGCAAGATTAACACCTGGTAGTACCTACATGTAGCTGCTACAGGTGCAAGCATTCACTTGAACTCAGATGTCGACCCTTATGGTTATATAGGTGTACCAGTATACAGGCCTAACTTTCATTTTTGGCTTTGATTTTTCTATTGTTCAGATAAATGACACTGAACCCTAAAATGACACACATGTATGTATTGAATTAGACTGATAGACAATGGTAAAGTTCACTATAGGGTTAAGCCACTCTCTGTCCCACAGAACCCAGTTACTAGTACAGATACTCATTGTAGATTGACCTTAGGCTCTTAGGTCCTCACCCCTCAGAGCAAATACCAATCACCACCTGAAAGTTTATTTCTGTTGTAACTTTGTGCCATTTCTGTCACTGTTAGAAAATATCAGATTTCCAGACGTGTTGTAGAGAAGCCTATTTCTTCGTCCCCATGACCTGACCTAGAGCAGGACATTAGCTTAAAAGCTCTTTCTAAGGACAAATGACCACAATGACATTTTAGATCATGCTCTTGTCACTTTTATCTGTCATGTAAAAACACTTCACCGGTTAGTGCTAGCAGTTAGTAGAGGTTTAGTGGTATGAGGTGCCCTCACAAGATGGGAGAGGATGAGGGAGTGTGTGTGAAGTAAAGAGGTGTGTAGTGGGGGGGGAGGGGTTATTAAGTGCATCAGCACTGCAGAACTAACATATCTGGAGCTATACGCAGGACAAATGTGGACTTTCACCTGGGACAGTTTTAATTTATAGGACGATATCTGAAACATTTGAGATCAAAAAAAAAACCTAAGTTCATTTTTAACTTACGCAATATTTACTTTGATGTAATTCTTCGTTCAGGAGTTGTTTTAGAGAGATGAGATTAAATTTGAGAAGAAAATGTGATTAAATTCAGTAAGATGGCATACAATTGTTTGGAAAACAAAAGCATGGGCTAGCCATTATTACTTTTCACAAAATAGAATTTAAGTCCTGATGAATTCATAAAGAAAAAGGATAAGGTAGAGGATTAGTCCCAATTTTATGAATTCTGTTGTCTCTGATATGTACTGTGCATTTGGATTTATGTTATCTGGAAGTCCCAAGTGCATTTATTTTCTCCTAAAGTAGTGAAAAATTAAAACTCTATACCAGATGTACCTTTACATCCTGTCATCCTGTTTAGAAACTATGATACATGTACCGTGAATTTGTGTGCATTCACACCTAGGCTGGGTGAATGTTTAGTGTTATTCCCTACTCCAGTGTCTCCAAGAAGAAAAATACCCTGTCCAGCACAATCTGATGGCCTTCTGAGTATTGTAGGTGGGAGCAAATTGGGAGTGTTCTAGCTTGCCATGATCCTAGCTTCCTGCCAGGCACAGAGATCCTGGCAGGCACAAAGATCCTGGCAGGCACAGAGATCCTGGCAGGCACAGCAGGCTAGCCCTACAAAACCACATGCCATTTGTCTCCTTCTCACAGATATTTGCCACTTAGGGAAGATTGTTTCAGATCGCATATATAAGGGTAGGGTTGGGAGAGGGGCAGAAGGGGTACATACTGTCCTCTGTCTAACCCAGTGAACTGTTACAATTTCAATAGCCTGTAGTGAACTGGTTAGTTAGAAGGTTTGCGCATGGTTTATTTGGTTCTTATATGTGGTTCTGGGGATCCCATCCCAGCACAGTCATGGGAGCAGTGCCTTAATTGAGTTCAGCTAGTAGGTATACCGGTACTCTCTACACTCTCAACTACACTAAGTTATTCATGTTATATTGAAGACCTGTAATACATACATTGGAGAGTCCACTTTAACGGCCATGTACCGTGACTCAACTTGGGTATACAATGTCCTAACTGGTGTCCACAGTGGTGTCCCCAGAATGCTGGCAGCACCGGGACCATCATGCTACAAGCACCATCATGACGTTGCCAGAGCACATGTTATAGTGTTTCATGATGAACATATTTATAAATATGAAAGAACACTACTAGTTTAGGGATCAGAGGAGGGTGTGTTGTTATAAAGCGGAGTTGGGGGTGATGGGGTGAGGGAGGGGGAATGTGTGATTTTGTGAGCCATGCATGAAGCCAGCACATGGACATGTAGTTCATTTCCATGCCCCACAGTGTAATCAGGGTGCAGATATATGCACCTCATGCATCTGGTTATTGTTTATATCTCTACATAAGATCAAGGGTCATGCCCCGTTATACACAAGGAGGATATATGTACAAATTTAGACCAGCACACACAGGCTGGTCAATTCATGTCATGAGGGAACAAAAACTAGCAGTCCAAAATAACTCCGGTGTCTCTGTTTTCAGCGTGAACCAGTACGACCTAGTTAGCTGCATATAGAAGGTTCACAAGTTGTGAAAAGTGACTTGTTTTTGCTTGTGGGATGGTTACAAATATATCTTTGTCGTCTTTGCCTATATTGAGCTCAGGTTTTCTGTGGGTTTTGTTCCTTTGTTTTTTTTTACCTGCGTATAAACTAATGAACTGAAATTTTTTATACAGGTATAAACATAAACAATACATATTCAGACATAATATTTCCAGGAGTGATTCATGTTTTATTATAGTTCAGGTGCTCTAATTAAAATCAGAGTGCACAAATTTTCATCGTATCAATATGGATTTATGTGAATCCCTTAAATTGCGAAACCTAGAAAAGTACAGTTATGATATTTGTATTATACATGTATATTTTATTATTTTTGCTATTTTTATCTCCCTTATTAATATGCAGCATGTGTTCATGTAATATGACTATTTCATATAGGATTCGCCCCTTTTATTAATCTTGATATTTGTGATGTTACACCTCAAAGAAGTATGTATACTCATTGTGTATGGATTAAAATAACTGGGGAGTAAATACTATTGTAGTAACTCCTGATGTGGTAGGAGACTATAACAGACCTCCCTTGTTGTGTGTGTAGCTGGTGATCAGGCTACACACGACGCACTGTGGTTTTTCCATTCATGCTGGCTCTTAGGATATGTGTCAGTATCAGTGAGCGTTGTTTGTGGCAACACTAGTTTATGGTCAGGTAGAACACAGACCACTCATTGATTTATGAAACGCAGTCGGGATTTGACCATATATGGTCATTGTGGCTACGCTAAACAAAGGCAGTGTATGAGTTTATTGACAGCTGTGAGCTTGTGTCCTGGTGACACATCTGCCATTCTATTGGTCGGGAAATGTGCGCTTGGGAAATAAGGATATGGAGTACACACAGTTATGTCTTATGGTAAACATAGTTGAGCTTAAATTAATTGATGTGTGTGTTGACCGCATGTATACAGTTTAAAAGTGCTTGTATGTCCAGATAAGGAGATGTTTAACCAGATTTTCATTATTTTTTGGACATTCACTGAAGTACATGTAATTCTCTGATGAAACTGAAATTGTATTCTAGTTTTTATTTGTGAGGTTGGTAAAAAGACCTGTGCATTTACGGGTTTGTCATTGAACGGCTTGGGCTTTGAATACCTGGACAAACACACCATGTCTCCCCTAACCACCCCACACCCCACTTCCCCCCCCCCCCCCCAAAATTCTATATGGTTGAGATTTACAAATTGACACCTCACGGTTTTGAACTCTAGTCTTCATTCTAGCAAGATCGCAACAAAGGATATTAGATTTCAGTGCGAACAGTGAGATACAATGCCTGCCTCCAAACAGTGTAATATATATATGCATGTGGGCGGGGAAATGTCCAAGCCCTAGCACCCTCTCTGAGGCCATTATCTAGATACAGATCAGCAGAGCATGCCTGCCTGGCACATGGCGCTGTTTGGAAACAGGAGCTTGTGGTTACCCTAACTTAACCACAAGTAAACAATACAGCCACCTCTGTCACTGGGTGTGCAGGAGGCCACAAGAGGGAAGAGCAAGGCCTAGAGCCCTAAAACTGGGTCAGCAACAGCCTATTGTTTAGGTAAACTTTTCATGCTCCCAGGCCATATATAGATATCCATGCACGTGCGTTATGACGTGTGGCATGAAACAGCTAAAATAGGTGGCAGGTTGTACAATTAACAGAACCAGATCAAATTTCCTGTGCCCCCCCCCCCACACCTTCCCCACCCACCACTATAACACAGCAGTAAAATGTAGGTATATTGACCTACTTTTATTGTTCAGTTGGTGTAGGTCTGTATAAACAGTATACAGTTTTCAGTGGGACTTTTTTTACACACGTCTGGCTTAAGTTTTCTAAATATTTGAAGTCTTGTCAAATTTTACACGTTTAATTATAAAAGCCAAGCCATTCATTAAGAATATATGTCAGTTAATTTGAAGAAGACATGGTAAATTTGGGAAATCAGTTATTAACAGTACTCGTGATATGATGACCAGCAACAATTTTGAAGAATGTATGCTTGTGTACTGAAAACATGCACATTATATTTTTTTCGATTCCATGTTAAAAAAAATTATAACGTCTATGGTAGTAGATCTGTTGAAAATGTTATCTCTCATTAGTGTAGGCGTGCTAATTTTATGGGAAGCATGTTTATACTTGCATATGTGAAAATATGTAATCACATTCCCACCCACACATACTTGCATGTGTTGTAGAGTTTGAACCCTTCCAATAAAGGCAAAGTAGGACCTGATAACCAATATATTTTATGTCAGATCAAATGGTATTTAACTTTATGATAGAACAAGGTCTGCGGTTTCAGGAATTTTGCGCTGTAATTCTTTGCGATATAGGCCTACGTACATTCTTTATATGGGGTAGTACAGAACTTAAAATTACTTCACACAAAACCTCAGGGTTGAGCACAACTTTAAACAGCAGTGACTTAATCTATGAATCAAAAAATCTATGGCAATTACATGGCAGTTATGGGGCTCTGTTCTCTGTCTGAATTAAGGATAGGGTCCAAACAGTAATAATGATGCAGAAGAGAAAACCCCCCAAAGTACCAAGTGTACTTTCACCTGAAGTTCAGGCTGCACAACTAACCAGTGTGTGATCACTCAGGAGGCGGTTAACATAATTACTCTACAGAGAACTTCATGTCATTATTTGTTGACGTGAATGTCAGAAGAAATGCATTTTATATCTTTCACTCACTAAATTTTCAGTCAGGATAGATGTTCAAAAAAAAAATTCATCTAAGATTTGTGTTTGACATGTTCTTATGATACATGTATGTTAGAATATTATCAGCGAATTCAGTTGAATTAGGGGTATTTAAAAGGACTACATGGCACTATTTATTTAACTGATATTTTATTAAACATATACATTAGTTGAAATATTACTGTTTATAAGAGGTAGGTGGTACTACTTGCTGTCAGAGCTATGCTGTACACAGATCTTATCAAAAAAAACCCAGACTTGTGGTATATGTGGGTGAAATTAAAAGTGGTAAAAAGTCACATCCCCACTGGCATGTAATTACTATGTGCCCACCCACTGAAACATGTGTGCTGAGTGAATGAATATATGAGAGATGTTGTGGTCCAGTGTACCCCTACATATTGGCCTATATGTGTATAGGCAGTGGTACGGTGTGTACATTCAGTGGTACAGGCAGTGGTGCGGGTGTGTACATTCAGTGGTACATGCATTTACAGGCAGTGGTAAAGGCGTGTACAGGCAGTGGTACAGACAGTGATATATGTAGTGGTACACACAGTGGTGCATGCAGTGGTACAGGCAAGTACAGGCAGTGGCACAGGCTTGTATAGGCAGCGGTATAGGCAGTGGTACAGGTGTGTACATCATGAACATCCTCTAACAGATCTGTGTTCATCTTTATTTTCAAAAGTTTTTGTTGAGGTTATTCAATGACATAATCAGGCCTTTGGCAGTGGGATGCTGTTCTGGGGGCGGGGCGTAGGGGGTGGATAGGGATGGTGGTACGGGCAGGGTGTTATTCTCCACCATCTGTATTTATTTTCAATTTGATCAGGGTAGACAGCTTTACTGGTGTACATTTAGTAGTATCATAATACATGTTTGTACAGGTTGTGATGAAAATCATATTAATTATACTCAGTGAAGCTATGAAAGTTCTGAAAGGTTTGTATCTTTTATTTGAATGCATATGTGAACAAACTTCACTGGTTAAAAAGCAGAAATAAGAATATGATTTGAATTGATTGATCGTTTGGCATTTTTATGGTGGGCATATTGACATTAATATGATCTTGCAGATGGTAACTTAAATAAATCTTTACCATTCACAAGAGGTAAGATGTGCGTCTTCTCACCTGGGTATCATTTGATCATATTCCTGTGTTTTATAATTTCAACCCATTGAATGAACATTCAGTCCACATGTTCTACCATACGTAAAGCACATGTCCTTTTTTTTCTGAAATTAAACTTTGATACTCTTCTGATATCAACAAGAAAACACAACACAGTTGAATGTATATTGACCAAAGCACACTCTTTGAACCACAAATTAGGGAATAAATTGCATGTCAAAGGTTATGTTAAAAAAAAAAACTCGTACAGTATACTTTTTACTGAGCTGAATATTCTTGTTTTGTGATATAGGTATTGACATTGATTACTTCTGTGTTGCAGATTGCTGGATTCGGGGCAGTTACAGTGTTATCAGGTCACTGATGGCAGCCGCATCACTCTCTTACCAAATATGGAAAGTGGGTTATCGGTATGTACGTTTCAATCAATTCTGCGAAATGTGTCAACATTTGTACGAGGTGTTAAGTATCGGCTCTCACAGGTACTGTGGGTGACTGTTGATCGCACTATGGTCTGTCAGATGACTCAAAACACACGTCTGTCGCCATCCACCGTCCTCCTGGCAAAGGACCCAACAGGTTTTCCTTATTCCGTTTACAGCACAAACGAAATCTGCATTAAATCGTGCCAGTGCTGTTGTCATTCATTATGTAGCCCGCTCACATGTTAGTCTATGACGTAGGTTACGACACAGTTTGTCTGAATCTGGGCTAGCCTCTTAATGGAGGCCTAAAATAGCCCAGTAGCTAGTTACTGGCACTTGGCACGTTCTGAGCACAGTCTATACAGCTTCTGCCGATACATCAGCTTACGCAGAGCTGCAATCCTTCTCCTGAACGTTCAGAATGAATGTCACACTCAGATGAAATCATTAATTAGTAGCGGTGTTGAACAGAGAAAGAAAAAATACCTCTCAGAAGCCAATAAGTGGTTTGGTAAAGGAATTCTATTCACTTCGAATTTTTCAAGCCTGTTAACCAAAGGTAGGGAAAAAATGGGAGGGCTTGTAAAAGTTTTTCACCTGTGATCAGATGTTTAAATTCTGTGTGGTAAATAATATATACCACAACATTTTCTGGGTTGACCCACTTCAGAACTTTCAGGTAAAAGCTAAAATAATCTATTGGAAGGATAGAACCATCTGATTTAGGCATGTATTCTCTCTAGTTTTTAGGGGTAAACTGTATGAATATGCAGAAACTTGGGGATATTCATATAGGTATCGATTTGTGGAATGGTTTTGAGCATCTCAAACATGAATCAAATTACCATTGTTAGGAAAACTTTAGAAGAATAAACTGACCTGAAGTGTGAGCTATCATCTTTGAAAAACCTTCGTAAAGTGTATGGGTGGTTTCTTCTTAATGTTAAAATACAAGATATGGTAAACATGATGTGACATTGAAATTGAAGATTAGACCTAGCATTAGGTAAAGTGCTGTGGCAATTTTACTATTTCACTAGGATTCAGTATTTCAGTTTTATTTGAAACATTTTAAATAGTTTAATAGTTACACTTTACATTATTTGTTGGATTTGCCACAGTACTATACCTTGTGAAGATTAACATTGTCATTAAATATGTTTTACATTGCTGTTTAAATATGCACAGTGACCTATGTGTGTGTATATATATATATATATATAGATAATTTGAAGAAATAGAGAAAGATCCCCTGGTGAGGAGAATTGACATAGGGAAAAAAAAAATAATAAAATGCCTTCTTAACTTTCTACATTTTGTTATATTCCAACTGCAGTTTCAAACTTCATGTTATTTTCGAGGAATAATATATCTCTATCTCTCTATCTCTCTCCCTCTATATAGAGACTCTCCAGATTAGCTGACCTACCATTGCATCATTTTAATACAGATTTAATTACTACCGGCATGTATCTGTATCTAGAATTAAGTGTGGCTAAAGCCAAATCTGGTACTGTTATAGCCTCGGGCAGATCAAGGCAATGAGTGGGCAGATTCACATGGCCTTTATGCTATAAAAGATTATCCTTTTTGAATCTAATTTGCATGTTGAATAAAGCCTGGGCAAATTTTTATTTTCTGCTTAGGTTTACCGAACTAAAGTCAGCTGTCACATTTGCATGCCTACATGCCCTTGAGTGTATGTAGTGTATGTACACACAAGATATAACCCTGGCTGACACAGAGCCTTTTCATGGTCGATTGAAAATCTGGTGAACTAGGATAAAGTCGTGATGATATCCAGAAAGTGCCTGACTGTATCAGCATGAAAGCCTTTAGGCACATCGTGCACAGCGTAGCCTTCACCCCAACCTTAGCTCTTCTTCCTGCATTGTTATAAATTTATGTAATATATAAATGCTTAGGATTTTTACATTATATTCAATAATTGCATAATACTGTACGATCAATTATTGTTACATGCAGTATACATAAACCACTCCATCCCCTTTCCCACGCATTTTTTTAAAATGATAAATAGTAATTTAGAGAACTGAATTTCACCTATTAATTATGTGTAAATGTGCATGTTAGTGATGGAAAGTTGAGGGTATAATTTTATTAAGTATTGTGTATTGAAAAAGCAAAGAAATAGGCATAATACATACATTAAGATTTAGACATTGTTTCCCATTGCAAATAAGTTGAAAATGCATTTAAAGTAAGTAAACATACATTATGTATGAAATCTATGACATAGGCACACTGTTGAAAAGAAGCCTTGGCCCTGTAGCTGTATGTCAGTCTTCCCAAATAGCGGGCATACCTGGTGGAGGTGCTTAGCTCGAGCTACCTGCAGTGTGTGGGTGTATAGAATCGGGGAAGTTGTCAACTATGTAACAAAGCGGCTGTAGACTAAAGTGTACGTGGGGAAAGATGAGGTACAAACAAGTGTGGGAATGATAAATATGGAAGGATTGTAGACCCGTTAACCTGTTCACACATGTGCTGTATTAGATGTGTAGGCATTGGTCAGGGAGTTCAGTCTGTTGTTGTAGGTTCAGCATGTTTTCAGAGTACATGTAATTATAGGGTACAGTGTAACACATTCCTTGCACCCACACAGACTGGTGGCCAAGATTGCACTAAATTCACAGCCTAGGACAAACTTAATGTGCAGGGTGTTTTTAAATGTAGCTTTTATGATGGATTTCATTGGCTAGCTCTGCAGGACTTACATTTTTAGGCTTTTAGCATTTTTTAAAAAAGTGTGAAATGTTAAAGGAAAAAAGGATTGGTAAATGTAACTTAAGTAAATAAATAAATAATTACAAGAGTGGAAAATTGTGTTTCAAATATTGAAAAAAAATAGGGTGCAGTACTGGAAAATAAGGTCAAAGTGTGGAAAATAGATACATGTGTGTCATTTTAATAGCTGAGGAATTTACATGGCCATGGGAAGGTGTTGAAGTGAATCTGCTGCGCATTAGTCGCAGCCTACACTATACTGGCATGCTGCCTTACAATGCGCTCCAGACACTTGAATCGGGTAGGATTCTTGTGTGATTAAGCTTACATCTGGGCCATTGATTTCTTTTAGCTTGCAACGTGTATCTACATGGTCACAGGGTGTAATTGGGAAATGAAGGGGGTGGGGTTGAGGGCGTGGTGGGGGGGGGGGGGGGGGGAGGGGGCTGTGTGTTACCTTTTGAAGTTTGAATAAGTCAATTTTTGTTAAGTAGAATCTTTGTTGGCAACTGTGCATTTTCTCCCCTGCTTCTCTCACAAAAATCGCCACTTATAAATCACAATTGTTTTTTTCAAAAATCTTAGCTGCACCATATAACCAGTTTGCGATATAGTTTTCTTACCATGGTGACGATACATCTGCCAAGTACACAGGGCTTGTACAGTTTGGGCAGGTTATATCAATAAAGCAGGGCATTCACCCCAAACCTGCTTTAATACCTATACATGGCCACCTGTCCCTTAATTACCTGCCTAGCTAACATGTGACGTACATACAGGTCAGGTAGGCTGCCCCACAAATCTCGTCACCTCATAGCTCTTGTGAAATGAAGCCGTCACCAATGACCTAATTTCTCAATCTTTCTTTTCTTTCCAGTATTGCTCAAGAATTCTCCACGAAGCTCTTTATTTACTCTAAGATCATGTTTGCAGTTTTTTTGGGGGTTTAGTTGGAGGCCTACATAGTTGAATGCACTTCTACAAACATCATTATTGAAGATGTTGCTCAGAATTGCTCTTGAGTTTCTCCTTGTATCAAAATTCTTGTACATGTACCCAATTGTGCATTTAAATTATGTTTAAAATCATATGTGTAATCTACAGAAGTCAGCATAGTTTAGGCCAGTTTTAGATCAGATGACGTCAAGCACAGCAGTCTTTCCTACAAATGTACATTGTACTTCATTATCCCCCTCCCTCTCCCCCTCCCCTTCCCCCTCCCCCTCCCTTTATAAACACATGACTTTCTGGTTTTCTAATTTACCTCATGGTAGATATATATTAATTCTCCATAGCGATGAAATATAAAAGATGTAAGCTAGTGTGTCAGAAATACTTATAAATACATCCTAGAATACCCCTTCCTGAATGACCAGCTTGTGTGATTAGCATCTCATTAAATATAGCCTTAGGATGTACTAATGAAAGCTGACTTGTGTGGTAATTGGACGAGAGACAATTACCATGACTAAGCAAGATCTTCTTGTGATGACTGATAAACCCAAGATGGGTCAAATGTACTTTGTCTACCATCTTGTTCTGTCATGCTGTGAATAACCCAATATCAAATATTGTAAAATAGTTACTGAATGTATTAAATTAAAATGCAACAAGTGTGTAAATTTCCTTATGTTTGAAGTCCTGCATACGTGCCATTTTGTTTGTATATATGATTGTAAACTCTCTCCTAATGCTTGACTTATGATTAAGTATCGGCAATGTTGAAAGTGAGGTTTTATAACCCCAAGCACTTAGTTAACATTCTTTTAAATAAATATCTTAGTAATCAGACATAAAACAGATATATCTACAAATTGTATATACATAAATATATATTTCAATTAAAAAAAAAATGAATTATTAATTCAGGGCTAATTATTTTGATAAACAGATAAAGTTTGCCGTTGTCCATCTGAAAGTTGAAGTGTACAAGATGTATAGTACAAGAACAATGCATAATTGATATACACTGTACCTAGGTGTGCTGGTGTCAAGTCCAGCTGGTTCTGAAAGTTCAAAGGTATTGTACCTTGTACTATGTGTACCACACAGTGCTTATGTGATCCCAGGGTAGCTTTACTCCATTACCTGTTTAATAAATAGATTAGGGTCATTATATTTTTTCTTGTTTTTCCTCTTTTCAGGTTCAGAAGTCAGAAGTAGGAGTTATTCAAGCCTTGGAAAACCTCTCCGATTCACAGGTGGGTGTGCTCTGTATGCCTGTAAGAGTTGTCTCCCTTATGAATGGGCTGTCCATTATGACATGCATAAATTGACAGCAGTTTACTCCATCACAGGTATCTACCACTACATAATACATGTTTTAATAACTTGTGCCTATAACATCATTTTATTACATTATATACATAAGCATTTTAGCAGCTAAGCAATAAACAGAATTAATGCAAAATTAATGCGAGTACATAAGTGATAAAAAAATATCAATGACATGTATGTTGTACCAGTTTTACCAATTTCTATCAATCAGTTTTAGTTGAGCTTTAATGATGAACAGTAGTGTAAGACGTTGCTGACTGTTAACATCAGTGTAATCATTATTCTAACCTGAAGCCTTTCCCGTCTCCCTCCAAACAGGTTAATGATTTCCTGTCCGGCAAGGCTCCGTTGTTGTTGGCAATGCGTCTCGGTGACCATATGATGTTTGTGCAACTACAGCTCTCCACTGCACCGTGTGTGGCACGTCGCAACAGAAATCATGCTGCCCCATTGTTAACTCCACCCACTGCAGCAGCCAGCCCAAGCCCCACAGTTGGGCAGGGTGTGCCCAGTACAACGGTTGTCAACTCCACAGTAACGGGCACCTCCTCCCAAGGCCCACCTCTCAGCCCTAACTCGCTCACACGGGCCAGCAGGAACCTGTCACAAAAACTTCAACAGTTATCCAGAATAACCTCCGTTAATCCAAAGGTGAGAATTAATCCTGTTTGTGACCATCATTTAACAATTCCACAAGTACATCTGTCCGATTTTTTTTTCTGTCTGACTTTTATTTTTTTCTGTCTGACTTTTATTTTAAGACTGCATCTCTATATACATGTACATTTGTGTATCACAGGGTAATCTCTGCATGCCTGTATATATGCACATCTGTGTATCACATGGTAATCTTTAAAAAGATCATGGGAAGTCAACAGATGGAAAAGTTCAAGATTTAGTTTGACTTTTTAGCTGTTACTTGCTCTGTAAGTTTGTCTTGTCTTTCAGTCAGTCATTGAGTCAATAAAAGTTTTGACATCCTAGCTATCAAGTTTATATGGGGATGCCTCAGTGTTACACTCCATGATCTCTTTGAAAGATGTGACAGATATTACAGATTTGCTCTTGTTTATAGCCTGCACCAGAATAGCAGTTAGATTGCTATGGTTTCACTGTGGTCACTCCATATCTCTCCAGGTGCCTTGGGTATTGTCCCCAACAAGCTTCACAGCAGCACAAAACCTGTGGCTGTGCCTTAATTGTTTTGGGAAGTGGGATATCATTGACTATTTGACAGAAATACATGAACCCAGCAAGATCATATTACTCAGGGCTTTTTTTTATTCCGCTTTGTTACAGTGTTCCAATGAAGTGACCCCATTTCCCACTGCAGAAAAGGATTCTGGAGCCACTATAGAAAGTATGCACCACCATGGCAAGGGAGTGTACTCTGGAACATTTTCAGGTAAATTTATTCATTTATTTATTTGACTGGTGTTTTATACCGCACTCAAAAATATTTCGCTTATAGGACAGCAGCCAGCCAGCTTTATGGTAGGAGGAAACTGGGCATGTAAATTTACACAAATTAGTAGTTTTCATTATTTTCATACATTTTGTCTGTGAAATATTTAAGGTGAGTTCACCCTTTTTTTAGGGTATATTCTTTATTCCTGAATCTTGTTGGCCAGACCAAGGTCAGATAGGGGGTTACATTATTACAGGTGTATTTTCACAAATTATCCTTTTTTTTGTTAAAAATTCTAATTTTAAAATAAAAAATGTTTTGCTTTTGTTGGCTAGGTGGGGGCTTGGCATGAATTTATACAGTTCCTTTTAACTTGCATACCGTTGATTTCTTAGTCTGTCTTTAAAGGTCAAAGTTTGGTCATTAATATTAAAATTGGCTGTCATTTTGACTAGTTAATATATTCAATTTTATAAGCTTTTGTATAATTTTACAAAAGTAAAACAATGTAATGGTATAGAACTTTTGATATATTAACAAGAATCGTCTTTTCACAGATTTTCTAACTTAATGCAGTTGTAACATTTAAGTGTTGTATTTCAGAATTACCAACCTGCTTGATCATTGTTTGCTGAGATCATTCAGTTTGTGGATGTAGATGTGCTCTTTGTCTGTGTAGGTACACTGGATCCAACTCTGCAGGATCGTGATGGAAAACCCAAGAGAGACATCAGCACAATAATCCATATCCTTAATGACCTTCTGGGTGCCAATCCCGCTTTACGACCCTCTGCTGCTTGCCCAAAGGATCCCACACATCATCAACCTAATCTAAAGCTATCCCGACCTCCATTTAACCACCAAGGTACATATTAATGGATAAATTCACATTTAATGGCCTGCATGTGATTAATTTTTGTTGAACAATAAATGTGAGGATCCATTTCTGATTTTTCTTTTGTTTACAGTGACAGTGGGACAAGTAAAAATGCAAATGTTTGAAGTTTTGAGCAGTTATATCCTTTTCAAATTGTTTGGATGGCTGGTATTTCATGGCTTTGTGTTTTTGTTGTTCAAACATGACCTGTGTGCTACAAAGAAACTTCATGGTGTAGCAGAAATGACCTGTGTGCTACAAAGAAACTTCATGGTGTAGCAGAAATGACCTGTGTGCTACAAAGAAACTTCATGGTGTAGCAGAAATGAAAAGTATTGATTGTATTGAAGGGTTTTCAATTTTTTTGAACACACTTTTCCTTTCATTCATTGATTTTTGATTTTCTACTGTACTATGGTGTTTTTCTTTGATTTCAGGAAACCTTTGCCCAGATGTGGAAACAAAGAGCTTTAGTGATGAGGAAGAGGCCCTAAGAGGAAAACTCCATCGACTGCAACAAATGATGGAAGAGAGGCGCATGCGGCGCCGGGCTCGCCGCGATCTCAAGTCGCCGTACCAGTGGCACGGGTTATGTAGAGACAATCATCCCGCTGACATCACTACACAGAGCGGTGCTCTTCCCATGGGCACATGTGTGAAACCATCACCCGTGGAAACGATGAAGCCTGTAGGGATGGATGTCGGGGAAACCGTTGGCGAGAGTTCTTACAACAACACCGCACCGATGGAACACGAAACCCTGGCCGTGTGAATGTATCCAACCACACGTACCTTTGTCGTCGTTGGCTGAAAAATGTTTCCGCGACTTGTTGGAGCGTCAAAAGCTCAACAGTTGTGATGCTGTTTGGGTTGCCTTCAACTGGCACCCACTTTGGTTGCAGCTTCCCTTGTTATGCAAGGAGGGCGCTGTCCCCACCATGGGGAAAGTCTGGTTACCATAGCAACCAGTCACCATGGCATCTGATCTCGGTGAAATGGCAAGCATCTGGTCATTGTGAGGTGTGTGCAAATGCAAGTTCATGACTCTAGTCAGACTGATTCGATCCAGCAAACCAATGTTATGCTGGCTGATTGCACAGTAAGAAGCACCACCTTAGTGTGTTATTCACATACTGAGCACTAGCCTGTTGTGCCTTCATGTAAGGCAAGGAATGTTGAACACTGACAGAATTGTACAGAGGCTTAAATGTTAGTAGGGTCATCAGTTTGTAACAGTTGTTGCACGATCTTGTATGACCTTGTAAAATTGTGAACATCAGATTTGAAACAGTGTGATTGAAGCCTCACTGTACTGATGGAAAAAATGAGTGTAAATGGTGACAAAAAATGGTTCAGTTTTGTCTACTTTGTGGTTGTCAAATAGTGTTGATTTTCATACATGTACAATATAGTCTTTGTATGGTTAGATTTTACACACAAGAGTAGATTAGGTCTTCATAACAAAAAGCCTTTGCATACAAAGGCTATGCACTAAATATATATTGTTTTGGTTGCCATATCTGACTCTCTATGCTGTATTCTAACCAGTTATGTAAATCATAGAGTTTTGTTTCTCAAATTAAATTTTTTAAAAATGTATTTTTCATTTATGATTAGGATTTTCTTTACTTGTAGTGTTTTGTGTTCACTGTCATTTTGAAATGTTTCTTGAAACTAGTTACTGAAGGGTTCAAGAGTTGTCAGCTCCCTTGGGGTTTAAGGGTTGTTCAGTTCCCTTGGGGTTCAAGGGCTGTTTAACTCCCTTTGAGTTTTAGGGTTGTTCAGTTCCCTTGGGGTTTAAGCGTTGTTCAGCTCTCTTGGGGGTCTATGGTTGTTCAGCTCTCTTGGGGTTCTATGGTTGTTCAGCTCCCTTTGGGTTTTATGGTTGTTGAGCATCTTAGAATCATACAGTTCCCAAGGGATTCAGCAAGTTCAGCTCCCCAAAGGGCATTTTCACAAGAGCAGTGTTCTGAGAACCCAAGTGACTCGTACCTTGTGAGTAATTGGGGTAAAACGAATATGTGTAAGGAACACAGTTTGTTGATCTTTTGATTGCTAACTATAAGCTTGAAATGAACCTTTTCTGGAACTAGAATGTTTTATGGTTCATTTTCTTTCAAATTTCTTTATTACCTTTTCATTTTCTTTTTTGTCCATTTTGCTCATTTTGTTTCATCTTGCATAGGTACATAAACATATTAACATGTAATCAGAAATGGGAATCCTCTGAGGTTTTGATTGGTATCCTTATAAATACATTTTCATCATTTATAATGATGGAAATTTGTTTTGTCACTGTTATTTTTGTAAGCTGTATGTTTGTTAACCAAGTTCTATTTGCAAGCATAATTAATCTTTAGAAGGAGAATATCTGACAAATTTCTGAAAAGGATTATAGTGATTATCAGATGTTAATTATATGAATGTACTTTTTTTATAAGAAAAAACTTTACAATCCACTCAAAACCATCTTCCAAATGCAAAGTAGTAGTTGTTGTGGAACACAAACACTAAGTGGTGTGATTTGGTAATATACATGGTTGTTTTATAGCAGAATCTTGTCCAACTTCTCAACAGTATCATTTGCATATCAAAAGCTAGTGTTGTTGTTGTAACCCGCCACTTGCCAACATCACCGCCAGTTCACCCATTGATTCATATGTAATATAATAAGTCAACCACACTTATAACATGAATTTGCATATTGATCCTAAAATGGTCTATCATATGTGTGTCGAATGTGTTCTAAATGGGGTAGTCCGATTGAATCCAAATTATAAAGCAAATGAGTTAACCTAAAAGCAAAGTATAAATGAATATTTGTTTTTTGGTGAAGATTTTGTCCTAATCAGTTTACACCTGGCTTCATATGAAACATAATACAAATGATAGCTGGTTGAAATGCCATATCTAACTGCAGATATTCTGGTCCTGAAAGCTATCTTTGGGTCAGATTTTTTCAAACTGAGAACTTCATTTTCCTCTGTTACACCTTTTCAACGTTGAATTCTTTGCAAAAATAGGTTAAAATATAGCGTTCTCCATGTGATGGAAATAAAGGATGTTTTACACCAGTGTCACGTTTTTCAGCATTCTGTTTACTGGCTTCAAAAGAGAAAAAAAAGTTTTATACTTAAGTTTACAAGACTTACAAAACCTTTCATAAGCTGTATGATATGATATAAGCTATATGATATGGCCCCATTGTGTGTAACTACACATGCCTTTATGGTTCAGTATAAACTTTGTTTCACTGTCGGGAATGTCCCGTGTTAATATGCCCATACGGGAAGTAAAACCGAACAGCACAGTTTTGTAGATCTCCTAGTGTTTGTCTAGATTTATTACTTTATAAATCACTTGTGTTGTCGACTCGCTTACGCCTCGCTCTGACTGAGTATACAGCGTGGTGTCGCTAGGCCTACGCCTTGTTCTTACTGAGTACACAACTTGGCGTCGCTAGGCCTACGCCTTGTTCTGACTGACTATACAACATAGTAGAGCTTGGCTTACGCCTCGTTCATACTGAGTATACAGCTTGGCGTTGCCCCCTTCTACCGAGTCTCGTTCTATTGGTTAAAAATTCATATTCGTGGTTAAGTGATGCCGAACATGTTGTGGACTCTTCAGCTATTATGCAATACAAACCGGCACTTGTATTTTGCCTATTGTAAACAAAAAGGACACACACACACACACACACACACACACACACACACACACACACACACATATATATATATATATATATATATAATTTACTGTACACACAAAACGTAATTCACTATTTGAATCAATGTGAGTCAATAAAAGATAACCAATGCATGCATATTTTGGAGTTGTCTTCTGTTATGAATTTGTGTTTGCTCAGCAATTTTGTCCACCTTTTTACTTGCTATCCTAGGACAGGTGTAAACACTCGTATGCCTATACATTAGGTCAGGTGAGTCGATCGTATTAAAGCCTTTAACACAAAAAGTAATAGTACCCGTATCTTGGTTGACAAATGGAAGGAAGACAGTTTATGAAGGCCAGGTAGCTTTGTGACCTAGTGGTTGAAATACGTCTATCCAGCACAATGACCCAGGAGCCTCTCACAAATGTCGTCGCTGTGAATTCAACGCCAGCTCATGCTGGCTTTCTTTCTGGTCATTCGTGTGGAAGTCCGACAGCAACCTGCGAATGGTCGTGGGTTTCCCCGGGCTCTGCCCGACATCGTATGTGGAGATATCCTTGAGTTTGGGGCTAAACACCGATGAAACAAAAAAATACGAAAGAAATACCAGAGATGAGCTAATATGTAGGATATTCCGCGGCCAGGCCGTCAGCCTTCGACTGCATTACCGCCCTTTTTCTGAAAAATGAGCGTTGATATAATAATGGACATCTGCTCTCATGCATGCGTGAGTTCATAGAAGTGATCATATACCTGTATGATATACACTCAGTTTCCAACTGATGTACCTGTGTTAATTTCTCTCGGAGCCTCCGTGGCTCAGGTGGTTAGCGCGCTAGCGCAGCGTAATGACCCAGGAGCCTCTCCTGAGTTCAAGTCCAGCTCATGCTGGCTTCCTCTCCGGCCGTACGTGGGAAGGTCTTGAAGCAACCTGCGGATGGCCGTCGGTTCCCCCCGTGCTCTGCCCGGTTTCCTCCCACCATAATGCTGGCCGCCGTCGTATACGTGAGATCTTCTTATTAACACTTCGTAAGTGTGTCATGCAGACAACAAGCCTTTGATCACTGAGGTCGGGTTTGTGTCTAAATCCATCCATTTGCATCCTGTATGGCCATCGGGTTAAAAATCGCTGAAAACATTCCTGGATCTGAATCACCACGAAAATGTATGGATTTGTAATAGCCGAAGAATCAGTTCTCTTTTACTTGTGCCATGCAGACTGAAATTAGGAAATCCCTTGAGAAAACATCGTTGTGGTGGACATCAATTTTACCTTCATCATGGAAGTTATGTTTCTTGCTGGCGTTTATTTATTAACAAGGGACATTAGCGAAAATTTATGCACAGATTTGGATGAAATTATGCGCATATTGTTTCGGTCAATATATGCTCCAAATATATGTTCAAGAGATGGAATATATACGGCTGCTTGGTCAGGGATGGCGATTATGATAAATGTTGTATAATTCAGTTCTGACACCACTGGAATTTTTAGCAACCAGACACTGTTAACTGTTAATAGTCATTATGTCAGACTATTAAATACGAGAGGAGTACCAGACCAGTTCGTTAAACCTGAAGCGCCACGTGTTCCGTATCTCCTTTGAGGGTTAGTTTGTTTCCAGAGTTTGAAAGAAACAATTAGGCCTATAGCATCCCATTTTGGTAACAACATAACGAACATTTCATTCATTACAATAACAAATCCTCTGTGTGCACAGACAGGCCTCCAGTTTATGGTTGTGTGTTTAGACGTACGTACATGTAGTTACTTGTGAGAATTACTACATAAAGCACCATCCCCCATGATACAAGTCATACCTGTAAATATGCTTCTATAGAGCCTATATATGCTTAACACTGTAAACATAAAAACAGGTTTCGGAAGTCTATGTCTCACCCCGAAGTAAAACCATGGGTACTGGGCACCAGTACTGAAATACTTTCACTCTGATATCCCAACTTTAATCATGGGGTGAAAACGGACTTTAATAATGGGGTGAAACCCGACTTTCATCATGGGGTGAACCCCGACTTTCACCTTGGGGGTGAACGGAATAAACATAACATGGGGTAAATAGGCCTACCATAGTAAACGTCGTTATAAACACAAAAGTAGCGATAGGTGGTTTACCAATTAAACAAACGGTCTAATCCGTTCAAACGCTATATATTTATGTCCAAATTAGTCATGGCTAACCCTACAGGTGAATGTAACTCGGACCTCGATCCAAGCCCCGTTACTCACTGATTGCCGGCCTTTTAAATCCTTCAGTTGGCGCGTGAGGTAGGAGCTCCACCTATTGCTGAATTCAGACACTATTTTGCCTTTATAACCAAAATGCAGCTACCAAAGCATTGAGTGAAAAATCAGATTTAGTTCAAATTTTAGTATGTAAAAGTAGCTACAAAGCATCGAGTGGAAAAAATCAGATTTAGTTCAAATTTTAGTATGTAAAAGTATTACGAAAGCTAAGATTTAATTAATTACATTTTAAGAAAGAATATTTTGCAGCGATAACTAAAAGTACACACATCACCATATGAGTCAGACACAGACAAGATGGCGTCCTACGATACAGTCGAATGATCGCTGAGGGAACTAAAGTTAAGATGTTTCGAAACTGTTTACATTAAATGTCCAAAACAGTGTGAGGTTAAATGCTACACACGCTTTTCTATCCATTCCAATAGTTAATCTGCAAATTACTTGTCCATTTGTACAATAAACCATTACAAGTGTAGGGTACATAAGGTACATTGCACAGTCAAATGTCGTGATAAGTTAGGCCCCTATACAAAGATATCTATATATTATCAAACATGTTAAATTGGTAGTGTAACTATAAGGTCATCACACTTGGTCGCCCTTGGGCTAACGACCAAACCAATACATTTTTGCGGGGATCCGGGTCCCAGAATTTTTGGAACGACTCTTTACCACTGACATATAGGGCAGAAATGCAGAGTATTGTCCTGTTGTCTCTAGTGGGGAAGTTGTACATTTTGTTGTGGAGGAAGTTTGTGCTGCCGTGCCTTTCAGTTCATATTTCAGGTACGTTGTATTAACTGGCTGCGTTTCAATGGCTACATTCTGGTGAAAGTTGATAAGTTATTAACTTGTTTGGTGTTTAAGTGAAAGTTATTCGTCTTATTGGTGGTTAGGTTGTTTATTTGGTATATACCGGTATTACGTGACTTTATTATAGAAAACTGCAGTGTATGAAAACCGAATTACAAAAGCAGCTGACAGCGCATAATGAAAGTTTCACGTAAAAAAGAAATATGTTCACATCTTTATTTCTCCATTGCAAATTGACATGTTAGGCGTTATACTAAAACCAGCTTAGTTGTCTGAAGCGTTGACGAAAGTGTCCAGTTGTCCATCGGAATGTCCGGTAAATTAAAGTTTCTTGGAATATCTGGCGGAATAAAAATAATGAATCGGCAAATTATTCCGAATGCAAAGAGATAAAACACACAGCGGTTAAGCAAATCTTCTGTATTATGATATTACGCCAGTAGTTCGACGCTGGGCAGATGTCTCAAACTCAAACGATGTACTTATAGTGATGCTTCTCGATAAAGCTAGATCGTCGTCTGCCATCAGCGGCGACTTGTCTGACCCCACAACTGCCGTGCCGTTACCAAGGAGACCTGGAGAAATGAGTAATATGCATACTTAATCCACACATGCTTCAATTTCGACCTGTTTCGTAAGAAATGAGCCCCAAACTTTTTTTCGCAAATCTTGACGATATAAACAACTTAAAATGCGAACAAGTCGGTTGGTACATAATCTAAGGCGTTATATAATATTAGAATCTGTCGACCTTGAGCGAATAATTTCGTCAGTTACCGTATCAAGGTTAATAACTTGCCGACCTTATGTATGAGAAAAACAATGTAATTGGTACAGCCATTTGTGTTGGCAAGTCAACCATATCACAGTGAGAACTGAAAACGTATTTATTATCAATTCACCTCGGTATGGTCTATATCCGAAGAGTCAGCTAAGTACATGACCTAACAATCGCTCATTGCTCAAATGATAATATGACCCAATACGCTGCACAGACGTGGGCTAGTGGGCAGAAGGACTGGGCCTAATGGGTCATTATTTGCAAATATGCACACAGTCATGGAAGTTTGCAAGGCATATATATATATATATATATATAATATATTATATATATATATATATATATATATATATATATATATATATAAATGGGAAATACTTTTAGAGTGTAGGCAATTCTACAACTCACCTGTTGTTTCGTCATAATTCGGATTGTAAATTGACTGAGACTCTCGCTTCTTCCTCTTTTTCTTGACAGTTTTAGCACGAACTTGAGCCTGTATTATGAGGTATAAAGGAATGCCTTAGCACCGTTAATACACCATAAGCAGTTTGGAAATTACAAATTTATTACCAAGTAAGGTTTAAATTATTTAATAATTTAATTAATAACCAATATTCATTTTATTCGCCTTGCGTCGAATTGTATAACAGCTACTGACTACATATAAGGACTTGTTTAGTAGTAAATAATTTCAGAAGGCAATTTCTTGGTAAATACATAAAATTTGATTTATTAGCAAATAGGGATTTTTTTTTGCCACAAACCACCGGTATAGACTTTTTGAGAACCGTCAGATTGACACATGCATGGTGTTACATTCAACCACTGTTTGCCTGCCATTTTGTTTTAAATGTTACAGTGACTTGGAATTGGCAGCCGATGTATACAGGTAAAGAAGGACTACATGTATATATTCCCTATAGACACCATTGGTTTCAGAACGAATAAGAATCTTTCCCGTCTAAAGTTATTCGGTCCTATTTACGCTTTGTGGTGCATTGTTCATACCCTGCCTTTGCGGGGACGGTTGTGGGCAAACTTGTAAAGAATAGTGCTCACGTATTACTAGAGATCAACGTTCACTCCGGCCTGGGCGTCCCATTGTGTGGGAAATGGTATAACTCATTACGTTGTAGACGCACCTGCTTGGCCTCGTCCGCCCAGTTCGTCTTCCAGACAATCACCGTCAGCGATCCGCAGGCAATGGAGACGCCGACCAGCAAACCCCACCAAAATCCTATCAAAGAAACAGAATATCGCTTAAACATTTATTATCGCTGAATGAATGACATATACCGATATTTCAGTTACACATGTGCGCATGCGTTTGTTACAATTGGCTGTGCATGTTTTTATACTGAATTACAACTCTTATATGATGTATACAGAACCATGAAAGTGACAAAGTTAGAAAAAAGTTTAAATTTCCGGTTATGTTTTTTTAATAAGTCGTGCGCACGGCTTAATGAAGATCTTGAGATAATTGACCAACAGAAATGCCCAGTTTGGTCGTACGAACGAGATCTTTGTTAAGTTGTGCGCATGAGATCTCTGTTAAGTCGTGAGCACGATCATAACCGACACTTTTTCTATTGAAATTTCTAACCATGTCATTTTACGGCTCCGTAGACGTATGATTCCTGACATAAATATTGCTGAATGACATATAACTATACTGCTTATTGCTTGATCGAGGCCAAAAATTAGGTAATCAACAAAAAACAGCAAAAGCAACAAAAATGAACACTAAAAGGCAACTGAAATAGAGAATCGCTGCCATGAATTTTTGGTTGATTAAACTCTTGAACTCAAGAACTTTTATTAATTCAGTTCCGTTTATAGCGATTTAACAGATACCATTATGGTAGTATCCCTAAAATATTCCTATTTTTGCCGCATATGTATAGCATACCGTTTGCCTCATGAACGGAATCTCAGTTTTTGACAACATAACTATTCTGGCCGAAAAATGGCAGTCCTTTTATTACAATGAATGGATAGATCGGTTGCTTTTGCTTTTTTCGCCAAGAAGGCATTGTGGGTACACACACACAACACATATATATACCTGCTGCTCGAGCCGGTGTTAAAAACATCAGGGGTATCCCAATAGGCATCGCGAAGATAAAGTAAGCTACAAAAGAAATAACTCCACCAACCACCTGTCGGCCAGTTCCCCGGATGATGCCAGATATTATAATCTGGGAAAACAATTTGTCACAATTATTTGTCACTGCGACATTGCTCGCGAAAATCAACAAGTAGCTAACTCAAAGACATTTTTTTTGCAGAAATGCTATCAGTTTAGCGCATTTGCATATACAAATCTCCTGTTATCTCACATCGTTGTCTCAGTGCTGTGGTCTGTTTATTTTAACTTGCCTACATTCAGCCATCTGTAAAATTATGAGTTATATTACAAGGAACACTTAAAAGAAAACTATATTTATTTAATTATTTATCTGATTGATGTTTTACGCCGTACTCAAGAATTATTTTACTTATACGACGGCGATCAGCATTATGGTGGCACGAAACCGGCAGAGCCCGGGGGAAACCCACTGCCATCCGCAAGTTGCTAGAGACCGTCCCCGTATACGACCTGAGATGAAAAAACAGATTATAATATTGGTCGTTTGTAGACACTGTCTTGCGTTCGAAAAAAGTGGTACGCTTGACCATTTCTTAAGGTCATATTGAGTATGGCCTTAAGAATCAATCAATCAATAAATAAATCAATGAACCAATCAGTCAATCAATCACTGTTTTATCAAATACCCAGACTATCCATTACCTCACATTACACAGAGTATTAGGCTCGTGGCGGTACAGTAGTTACCTTGGCGCATCCCAGGCAGATAAATAAGGCGAGTAGAAGCAGAAGTTCTCGTGACAGATCTATGATAGCTCTGAAAGCAGAAGTTCTCGTACCAGATCTATGATAGCTCTGAAAGCATTCATGAACGTAAGTTTATCGCTGTATATTAATACAAGTGCAATATCACTAATCAAATAGAGAACACCACATGATAATAATCTAAAAAAAAAAACACGTTTGCTTTGACTTTATTAGGCTTTAATCGAGGTACTCCTTTGTCCTCCTTGTGTTCAGGTGTTACATTACATGTGCTTATCGCACAAAGCAAAGTTGTCCCCCTTTGAAGATGAGGTGAAATGTGAGCTGATGTCAGGTGCACCTATTTATTTGCTTGACTGAACCGAGGTAAAGGGGGTGGATTCGAACAGTGCATAATCAAGAGTGGGGGAATTCATTAAGAATTTCCTAACCAAGCCTGGGTTGACCCGACACCTTGTTATCCTAGCCATTTTTAACCACTATAACCTGTTACCAAGAAACTGTTTACTGTGGCCCAGTTGTTCTCTTGTGTATCTGTGTATGTGTGCTTGGAATTTTATGTTGTACTTAACTATTTTTCACATGTCGTCATATGACGACGACGAGTCATTATGTGTGTGTGTATATACTGTGTCTTCTTGTGACATGTCGCCAAAGTTCTGCCGACTCTGAAGTATCATGCAAGCTGAGTCATTTTGTCCGTGAAATACCTCGCAAATCCTTGTTCGCACAGTGTTATTTGTCGAATTCGAGCCGTGAGATGAAAATATTTATTTTTTTATTTCATTGGTGCGTTAAGGCGTCCTGAAGAATATTTCACTTATAAATACAACAGCGGTCATCATTATGGTGGAGGAAGCCCGGCAGATCCCGGGGGAAAATCCCCGACCATCAGTAGGATGCTGACAGATCATCCCACGTGCGACCGCAGATGAAGCCAACACGCGACTGAAAATAGGATATACCCAATTCCATACGTTATGTACAGTGTGACATCGCATCGTGTGAATGTGGTTTTACGAAACAGAGCTTGTCTTAATTTTATTCGGCTTGTCGATATAATAGATTGTACAACGTGCAGTTTTCAGGAGGTGCCTAAATTTGTCATTAACACCTAGCTGTTGTGTGTCTAATTGTGTACCGATAACTCGACGGCTTCCTTCCCTGACTAAACAACGTAAGAACTCATCTTCTACCAATAATGTCTTGCGACAAACAAGCGATGGGGCACTTTAGGGTTATTAGGCTGGAGTTCTGAGGCACTTTTTACAAAGTTGTCGTTTGTACTACAGCATACGTATTACAGTTATTGTGTTGTAGATTACAAATTAAAATAGTGGCCTTAGCTTCTTCTCTGTCATTCGGTCAACGGTCTTCTCTCTTCAGGATTAGCTTTGGTCAAATACGTGGGATGATTTAAGAGAAATTGTGTTTATCTTTGGCTCATGACAAATGCTAGTTTGCATTTCTGCGTCAACTATTCTTCGAGCTCACACATGTTGAAGTCGTCTATCATACTCTCCGAATGCACAGAACGAAGGCTAGTTTTGTTGACAAGAAAATACAGTCTGTTTCTGAAGACACTGTAACTTACTGGTCATTTGAGAAGAGGTACGGCAGTTGTTTGTGAATGGCCAATGTCACCAGTCCAGATATGACGGATAACGAAACTGAAACAAACGAAATAAAAAGAACTCACATCTTACACCAAAAAATTCTAGTTTGTTACAGACATATAATCGTGATTGTGAAATACGGGATTAGTTTATGAACATTTGCTGATTGCAAGTGTCCTAAAATCTGTCTGAACACGTAGCGTGTGACATACACGGTCTTTGTGTATTTTTGTGAAGGTCGCTGGAGCCAAACTTTAGTTTCATTTAAGCAAACTTGGTTTTTAGGTGACTGTCGTACTTCCTTTGACGCATTAAACAATGACAAGGCCCTCACTAACCAATGAATCGCGGCTTGGATGACAGCCCCTAGAGGTTCTTGACAAAGCGCGTCGCTTTTCACAAGGTTCTGCGTGTCTTTCTTCTCCCAAAAACCTGAAATAGTTCTGAGTTCGGCGTAAAATCCTAAGAAAATAAATATACCAAAAAAATAATTCAGTACCAACCTGCAACAACAAAAGACACCCTAGTGACAGTTAAAGCGGCATCCAGGCGTTCTTCGCCTAAATACCGCCCGATCCGGAACGCGCACGCGGAGCTAATGCCCAAGGGAAGCTGGAAGTACAGATTTGCTTGCATTGGTGATAAACGATTTATTTATCTGATTTGTGCTTTACGCCATACTCAACAATTATTCACTGATATGGCGGCGGCCAGCATTAATGTGGGACGAAACCTGGCAGAGTAAATTTGTGTATAAGATTTCTGTGCCCCCATCAGCTGGGATGCATCTACAACAAAATATATTGTATGTTAGGACATCAAATCTTTTGGTGCTGTTCTTTCCTAAACTGGGCATACAGTGGTTGATGTTTACCATATATATTCTTTGGCGGTAGGGATTCGTTCTGCCACAAGAAGACACAGTATATGTACACAAACCTAAAGACTCATCGTCATCAAATAAGTGAATAATTGTTAAGTATGACGTAAAAATTCAAGCGTACACACTAATATACATACCGCATCTAGTGCTTGTCTTTCCCTCGATAAAAGCACTAGATATGGATTCAAAACCGGCATTGTACATTTACCCAGTTTCACTGTTTCTGCTAGTTGCAGAGTTAAGTAAATAATATCTCATCGGTATAGTTACATTTTTGCCTAGAAAATAATGTTTCTATTCACTATTTTGCATAGATATCAATAAATCTGTAGGACTAAACTACCTTTCCAGAGAGTATGCGCTTAGGGTTGTCTCCCAACGACCACAGTATGTATAGGGCTCCGCCATCTTGGAGCTCCGAGTACGACGTTAAACCCCAAGCACTCACTCGCTCACTCTCGGAGCTCCGTTCATATGGCTATAATAATGGCGATGTGCCCAAAAGGCTACCCAGAATAGGCCACAGAAACGCTCAGTCATATAAACAAACAACATGGGAGACTTTTAGGAACAACTGACTAAACTGACATAATTGTAAACATAGGAGACCTTTGGGAAAATCTGAATGTAAAACGACGCAACTGTCAACATGAGACACTTTTACGAAGAACTGACTGTAAAATGACCTAATTGTAAATATGGGAGACCTTTAGGAAACTCTGACTGTAAAACGACACAACTGTCCTTTAGGAAAATGAACATAATTGTCAACATTAAGACCTTTATGAAGAGCTGACAGTAAAATGTCATAACTGTCAACACTGGAAATTTTCAGGAAGATCTGACGGTAAAACGAAGCAATTGTCAACATGGGAAACCTTTAGGAAGACCTGACAGTAAGCTGACAAAATTGTCAACATTGGAGACCTTTAGGAAGACCTGACAGTAAGCTGACATAATTGTTTACATGGGAGACCTTTAGGAAGACCTGACAGTAAGCTGACATAATTGTCAACATTGGAGACCTTTAGGAAGACCTGGCAGTAAGCTGACATAATTGTCAACATTGGAGACCTTTAGGAAGACCTGACTTTAAAATAACATAATTGTCTAGATGAGAAACCATTAGGAAGATCTGACTGTAAAACGACGCAATTGTCCATACTGGAGACCTGACAGTAAGCTGACATAATTGTCAACATTGGAGGCCTTTAGAAAGACCTGACAGTAAGCTGACATAATTGTCAACATTTGAGACCTTTAGGGAGGCCTGGCAGTAAGCTGACATAATTGTCAACATTGGAGACCTTTAGGAAGACCTGACAGTAAGCTGACATAATTGTCAACATTGGAGACCTTTAGGAAGACGTGACAGTAAGCTGACATAATTGTCAACATTGGAGATCTTTAGGAAGACCTGACAGTAAGCTGACATAATTGTCAACATTGGAGACCTTTAGGAAGACCTGACAGTAAGCTGACAAAATTGTCAACATGGGAGACCTTTAGGAAGACCTGACAGTAAGCTGACATAATTGTCAACATGGGAGACCTTTAGGAAGACCTGGCAGTAAGCTGACCTAATTTGTCAACATGGGAGACCTTTAGGAAGACCTGACTTTAAAATAACATAATTGTCTAGATGAGAAACCATTAGGAAGATCTGACTGTAAAACGACGCAATTGTCCATATTGGAGGCCTTTAGAAAGGTCTGACTAAAATAACACAATCATCAACGTTGGAGACCTTTATGCAGTACTGACTGTAAATCACACATTTGTCACTAAAGGCTGTTAATAAACAAAGTATTGTGAATTCTTACCGAGGTGTATATTGTCCAGATTTGGTAAGCTATAGAAGACGCTCCGAGTTCAACTTCACCAAGAATGCCTTTGGACAAGATATTGAAAGAATTAGTTTGTGTTACTACCACTATTACCATTGTCACTATGATATTGCATCCATTCCTATTTTTATCTTGATGTTTGTTTGGTGCCTGTATGGTGACGGTCGGCTGGTTACGCCCAGCAAAACAATTTCATCTACCCATAAACCTGACCGCCGTTATGTAAGTGAAAAGTGAAAAGTTCTTGCTCAAACTGTAGTTATTTTTGTCCAGGTTCACGTCTTCTTTAATTTTGTTCTTGTCCATGTATTCTTGCTTTACAGAACCACACATCTCATCACACAGACTGAATGGGCAGAAAAGCTTAAAACGTTTCACTGTTTAAGCGTACCTGTTAAAAATGCGGAGATCTCGTAAGTCCACCACTCAAGACAGATCATAGCTATACTGGACAATCCAAGCTTCATAAATTCTCCCCAGTCCCGGCATGCCTCGCGAGACCAACCTGTCAGATACCAACAAATCACCACGCACACCTCCTGAAGGACATCACTTTGATTATTGCAGTCATTAAAATTGCATGCTAATACAAGTCGTTCTTCGATACAAAGAGAAATTCACTCGCGCGTGTCCGTTAATAAACCACTTGTAGCCTACATCTTCAATTTGTCCCACCTTTATGTCCCCACATTTTTGTCTTTTGCTCTCTTACAGAACAGTGATAATTAATTCCTGCATCCGAATTACAGAGGCTTGTATTTTATTTATTCATTTATTTGATTGATGTTATCCGTAGTATTCAAAAATATCTTACTTATACGACGGCGGCCATCATTACGGTGGAAGGAAACTAGGTCATTGCTAACCCGGTTGGCTAGGGAGGCCCCTAGAAGATTGTATAATACAATGCAAAGTAAAATATTAAGGCTTACCACCCCATGTTTTCTTATGAGACCCAGTTATCAGCATATAGGCCAGTGTGAAGGCTGCCAAGATAAAGTATGATACGCTCTGACCAATGGCGGAGCCCCTGAAAGCATAATAGCGGGAATAACAAGATAACGAGTGTACATAGTGTTTGTGATTCTCACTTCATACCTCGATTGCAAGTAGTATTTGACATACTCACTTATTTCCCCAAAGATACACAGTGTTTGTCATACTCACCTATTGTCCTGAATGTACGTAGTGTTTATCACACTCACTTAATGGTCCAAATGTACGTAGTGTTTATCATACTCACTTAATGGTCCAAATGTACGTAGTGTTTGTCATACTCACTTAATGGTCAAAATGTACGTAGTGTTTATTATACTCACTTAATGGCCCAAATGTACGTAGTGTTTATTATACTCACTTAATGCCCCAAATGTACGTAGTGTTTATTATACTCACTTAATGGTCCAAATGTACGTAGTGTTTATCACACTCACTTCATGGACCAAATGTACGTAGTGTTTATCATACTCACTTAATGGTCCAAATCAAATGTACGTAGTGTTTGTCATACTCACTTAATGGTCCAAATGTACGTAGTGTTTATTATACTCACTTAATGCCCCAAATGTACGTAGTGTTTATTATACTCACTTAATGGTCCAAATGTACGTAGTGTTTATCACACTCACTTCATGGACCAAATTTACGTAGTGTTTATCATACTCACTTAATGGCCCAAATGTACATAGCGTCTGTCATAATCACTCAATGGCCCAAGTGTGCGTAGTGTTTATCATACTCACTTAATGCCCCACTGGAGAACATTCAGTATGAGGTACTGCATCCCGACATTGACCACATTAGCCCCGATGGCAATAATAACAACAGGGATTACTATACCCTACAAATAAACGATAGGGATTAGTGTACTCGACAAAGGGATTAGCATGCTAAACCAAATGAAAACAAATTCCAGTAACAAAACATTTTGTATAACTCTCAACAAATCAACTTTCATAGTTTGACCACTGCGAAACCTTATTAAAGAAAGGTTCAATGAGAGTTATCCCCCTTAGTCTCCCATGACCCGTCGCGAAACACTGAATGACTCGTGTACCGTTATAAGTTTTTGATTCAGTATTTCATGTTTTAAAATGTCTTAATTATACTGTCACGAATGATTATATGCAACAATATAAACCCGCAATGGTCTATTCTTTGAGCAGGCTTTTAGAAGCTTTGAAAAGGGGCGACCTATCATAAAAATATAAATACATTTAAGATGTGCCATGAAATCCGATGTTGCTCTGTGGTCTAGGATACCCGACGTAACTACGCAGAAATATACCCCATTTATAAGGCAGCTATTAAAATAAAAAAGAATAAAAAACCGTAGAAGGATTTTTACCTGCACTTGAAGATATTTTTGAAGCAGTTGGAACAGAAATAAGAACTGAAAGAGAAGGGGAAAGTTTCACCGAGGCGCTGAATTCATTTAATCTAAACCATTTAGTACCGGTACAAAGTAATAAGTTACTGGTTGATTAAACAAATGAAATAAGTAGACCACTTTGTCTAGTGATGGATATTTTAGTTGAATGATAGCGTTTCGTACATGCATGCATTCAAGGGATATCAGCATAGGGTTAATTCACGTTGATAATTTAGGCCTATGTATGTGTCTATGAACACCCTACTCGTGGATTTTCCACCTATAAGCCTTTGAAGGTTAGGTTTCTGAGTGAAGGAAGTCATGTAAGGACAGGGGGGAAATCCCCTGAAGTACGGCATGTAAGCTGAACTACGAGGATTGGGATTCGAACCTCATTGGTTAAGAGCTAAAGTCAGTAACCATCAGCTATCATCGGCCAGTGATGACGTATACGTGTTAATTATTTGGGCCAAGCTACTTAAGTATAAAAGTTGACGTGCGTGTTAACAATTTATGCCAAAGTACTCACGTATAAAGCCGGCATAAAGTAATACATGAACTCTTCTGTCGCCCTGCCAATATAAAGAAAACAAGGGCTGTGAAATTCCACGGTAGCTCACCGATTAGAAATACCAGAAAATGAAAACATCCATACGCTAAACCGTCCATCTTATAGGTTGATGAATAAAAAAAAGTTCAACCCAGCCCTCAAGATAGGTCCCTGACCTTGAGGTTAACAAAGAACAAACATGCATGTAGACACCTATGTACATATATGGCAAGGCCTACATATTGTACATCCAGCCCAACCTAAATAAAAAAAATCCCACCGAACAGTGTACACACAAAACGACACCGACAATTTCCCACATGACCACAATATCTCGCCTTAGCGTCATAACGGTGAGCCAAAAACAACAGCAAGTACTTTAACCGCATAGCATGTGTCTAAAATAAAGCAGAAAGCTTGATTAAGGACCGATAATCGATATGATAAAATGGTAGGTGAGTCAGCGAAACATGAATGGGTTAATTATACGAATATCTAGCCATTGTTCAAAAGCGTATTAAAAGTTAGACCATACTCAAAACTTAATACCACCCTCATCCTTACGCTAAACCAATGCCACATTAGACCTAATATATCAATTTTGATAAGTAATATGTATTTATGTATTCATTTTGTTATTTATTTATTTGATAAACCGGGGTACTTGGGGTAAACCACTAACAGTGGCATTTTCATCAAGAATAAAATTAATATGAATATGTATCACTTAGCTAAGGTTTGTTATAGTTTTAAAAGTCAACTACCTTGCCACCTCAGGGTTTTGACCAAGCACCAGAAGTATATTATTAGTGTTGAACAGAAGTGCCCAGGACACCACACACGACAAAGTGGATATGTAAATAGCTGAAACAGTATACATCGATGAGGGTAGAGTATTTATGGTTGAAATTTGAAATATAATCGATTATGGCGCTGTTAAAAAATCAACATTGTTAAACAGTATTTTCCAATTTGAGGCTATATTGCAGAAAAAAAGGCGAGAGTCCAGGGACCTGGGCCACGGAAGCTATTGAATCGCAGATGGCCCTAAATGCGATTCAATACGATTTTCTGTGAATACAATGAGAAAATATAACCCGCAAGACACAAAACGTGCATACAGATCGATATATTTCAAAACGAAAATTCATGATGCCTTAGTTTTCAGTAATCTGTCCATTGACAGACACTTCTCTTGTAGGCTTTCTGTTTTACACAGTAGCTCGTTCATGCATCACTGCCGATCAAATTTCTTACATTTTATTTTGCTAAAAATGTACACGACCGTTGTCATCATCAACCTCAAAAGCCCTTAAATTGTTCGACAAAATTACACATTACGGTGCAATAGCGTATGCATGAATCACAGTGTCCCCTACAAACTTTCATTAAAGAAATCGAACATTTTTTGAAAAAACTCAACATCAAACAACTTTTGCCATCACTACTGACCTGTCTGGAGATATACCCCGACCTGCTTTTTGTTTACACTTCCATACGACTGTAAAACAAAATATTACAATGAAACAAAAGGTTTTTTTTATACCAAATGGACACCTTGCTTTATGTACACCCCATAAACGAGAGAGGTTATGTAAATATGACGGCAATTTCTAGTTGATTTAGCAATTCATGCGGACAGATATACATTCCGTTATTACTACTACCTGTTTAGGATTCTACTTCGAATATAACGTCACTGATTATAATTAAGTTCAATCACTCCATCATCTGTTATAGACAGATTAAATCCATCAATATAACGGATTTCTGATTAGTGTATGAAAGAAACTATGCACTTAAAATTACCAAAGGTAAAATCAACTTGTGAAGAAAATCGAGCGGTAATGTGACCCCACTTACTTGAGCAAACAACGTATCACAAGCAGCTATCAACCCTATACCAATCGAGGTACCAATCACATTGGCTATCTGAAACGATAAAGCGGCGTTTAATTGATGTTACGGATTGCAATGAGATGTATTTAAACACTGGACTCGCATCGAGTTATATTCACATTAAAAACTTGATAATTACAAATGAAAATAAAAACCAAGTCCTTCCGTAAGTAATCTTCCATATACTTCATTCTTTTTCCTAAACTGTACACACCGTCGTTATAATGTATGTATATATGCATGACTGCGTGGAATCCCAGAAGACCCGAGATAAATCTGATATAAATGTATGACACCCACTGATTGTACTTCTCATGTCAACGATACTCATATCCATTATACTTCTCAAAAACACGCGCGTGGGAAGGTCTACCAGCAACCTGCGAATATTCGTGGGTTTCTCCCAAGCAGTACCCGGTTCCCCCCAATCCTAATGCTGGCCGCCGTCGTATAAGGGGAAAATTCTTGAGTACGGCGTAAAACACCAAGCAAATAAATAAATAAATCTCAAAACCCATTATACTTCCCACACCCGTTATTCTTCTCACACCCGTTATACTTCTCACACCCATTATGCTTCTCATACCCACTATACTTTTCAAACTAATCATACTTCTCAGACCTATTATACTTCCCTGACCCATTATACTTCTAAGACTCATTATATTTCTAAGTCTCATTATACTTCTTAGACACATTATTTTTCTCTAACCCATTATACTTCTCAAACGCATCATACTTCTCAAACCCATTATACTTCTCGCACTCATATCCACCAATAAAATGCAAACAACATTAAACACCCAATCCCGATAATTACACCAAGAAAAGTTGGACATATGCTCGTATAGCTGATTCCAGCATCCCATTGGTTAGGTGCAAATCTGTATTGTAACGACTGAGACAACTGAGAGAAACTCTGACCACATACTGAGATTCCCATAGCGACAGCATCAAGCTCTATTGGTCCCAGCTGACCAGAAAACATCGTGCCAGTAACCCGGATGAGGAAATTCAGAAACACTGTTAGTACCTGGAAGACGAAGTCGGATTCAGACTTGTACTGGGTAACTTACCAATGAGCCTTAATGACGGAGGCCACGAAAGATGTTGTCTGGGCTTTGATAGGGTGCTATAAGAGTTACATTTATGAATCTGTATATTACCAAGAATATAGGCCTAATGTAAAATCGTTCAAGTGAAAACTTTTTTCTTGCACCAGAGCAACGTGGAATAAAGCTTGAATTGAATTGTTTATAGAATGTATATACGTTTCGGTTCAACTTCGTATCAGCTTCGTATAAGCGTTTCATCTTTTGACATGTTACATGATAACATGTCTGGAATAACAGCTTACCAGAGGCCAAGAGAACTTGTACAATTCGTACAGCTCATGTTTGAAGCCGGAAGGAAACCATCTTTCCATTTTTGTAAATTCCATCGGGTCTTTGTCAGTCTTGTTATCTGTACCTAAAAATAAACAAACCCTAATATCAGAAAACGATGTTTGTATATGACACAAAAAATAATTTGTTAGTTTATTTCATTGCTGGTGAAAGGCCATACTCAAGGACGTTCTACCAATACGATGATGGTCAGTTTATTGATGGAGGGGAAAGGAGTGCCCTGGAGAACCAGGTATACGAGCACAGTCAACCGGCCATGCGATTGGAGTCAAATGGCCATACAAGCACAGTCAACCGGCCATGCGAGTGGAGTCAAATGGCCATAAGAACACAGCCAAATGACCATATATCAGCGCTAGCGTTCTGGCCATACAAGCACAGTCAAACGACCATATAAGCACAGTCAACCGGCCATACGAATACAGGTAAACGACCACACGAGCACAGTCAACCGGCCATACAAACACAGGTAAACGACCATATGTCAGCGCCAGCGTACTGGCCATACAAGTACAGTCAAACGACCATACGAGCACAGTCAACCGGCAATACGAACACAAGTAAACGACCGTACGAGCAGAGTCAAACGACCATACGAGCACAGTCAAACGACCACACGAGCACAGTCAACCGGTCTTACGAGCACAGTTAATCGGCCATATAATCACACTCAATGAGGCATATTGGCATACTGCCTTGTTTGGGATTTTGATTGCCGCAGAACCCTCCCAGTTTCGGTAGCTCTTACTCTGCAGCCATCAGTTGGGAAGCTACAGTACTATCTCTAGTTAAACCGCAATATTTCGTCACGGCCTGTCTTACAAAGGCTAGAAATCGGGCTTTATTCCACCATTTTGAGCATATAACACAATATTTCACACTTTGAACTTTTAAAACCATCATCTCACCGATCGCAATCTCTACGTGGAATAAAGTAACTACATGATTCCTGAAGCTCCTTTAAGTGACCCTTTAGGAACGACGTTTCGTTATAGTCGCTTCTTTATTGTGTGTCCAGTAGCCTATTAAGCTTACTGACGTACCATGTTGACATCCTCATTACAGCAATGGTAGTTTTTACTACCTTTGCCAAAGGAGATTATGTTTTTGCTGGGGTTTATTTGTACTGGAAAAAACATGGTGACAATTCCGGATCGGGATCCAGGGAGTTTTAAACTGTTCCTCACTACCGACAAACAAAAAACAAAATGCAGAGTGTTGTCACTCTGTCTGTAGTCGGGGAATTTGTATATTCAGTTACGGCACAGGTCTGCGATTTCGGAGGGCGTTTTTTAGTTTATATTAAGAGCTGTCGTTTTCACACTTTGAGGAGATGTACAGTAATGGAAGATTAATACCAGATATGCTTCCGTACGAAATTTTCACTGATTTCTGCCTCTGGTAGACATCGTTCTGGGATGGCGCTAGCGTCTTTACTTCTTCTGGTACCACCATCTTTATCACAGCCGTTAGTCAAAGCTGAAAGTAAACTAACAACTGAATTTGATTAAATAATTGATTACAATACAAATGTTAACGCGGATTAAACTGTACGGATCGATGACTTTCCCAAAAAGAAACTCATGAGTGAAACTTTAGCATTATTATTCGTTCATTTATTTATTTATATATTTATTTATTTATTTGATTGCTTTCTAACGCCGTTTTCAAGAACTTGTCACTTACACGACGACAGTCAGGTTTATGGATGGCGGAAACCAGAGTGTCAAAAGTGACCTTTGCCGCTGCGGGGAGACCAACGCTTTTTATAAATAAGCCAGCAAGTATCTGGCAAATACTAAGTACATATAGACTTATTACATTATTACACTGTAGAAGATATCTTACCCACACGTACTTTAGTTTTCGGCACTGTCCACTACAAAAGCCGACTCTGGTTTTCTGAGACCATGTCTATCCGGTAGAAATCTGCCCGTGTAAATGTAGCACAGCTTTTGTTGTTCTCTGGCCTGGACAGAAAAGAGATTATGGTCCTCTATAAATCTAACTCGTGAGCGCTGGTAGACCCGACTGTAATTTATTCCGTGACAAGTCGTATTACATGATAAATCACTATGTGACTGGATGCCAAGTTCATGACATGGCATGAGTGACGTGACTAGAATTTGCCTGCCTGTGCCAAGAACACAAGACGATGAGATGAGAGCGAGAACTACACGTCTGCTCTGACATTTCACTATAGGAGATTATATTGTGATATGAATCATGTGCAAGCTTCACTTTGGTTTACCGAAATTAACCGAACGAATGTGGACTAACATGACCTTGGTTCTCCAACGAAAAGATTACCAGTACAACCAGCACTGGCCAATCTGGTTCTTTATGTGTGAAAATATTCACATCTGCAAGAACTATTGTTAAGCACCTCCAAAACATACCACATCCTAAAAAACAGGATTTGTATCATAATTCTAATTATCTTCGTGGTGACATATACCTTAAGGGTATTTTATTCAACCACCATACTAAAATCCAACCAGGGGCCTCCGTGGCTCAGTCGGTTAGCGCGCTAGCGCAGCGTAATGACCCAGGAGCCTCTCACCAATGCGGTCGCTGTGAGTTCAAGTCCAGCTCATGTTGGCTTCTTCTCCGGCCGTAAGTGGGAAGGTCTGCCAGCAACCTGTGGATGGTCGAGGGTTTCCCCCGGGTTGTGCCCGGTTTCCACCCACCATAATGCTGGCCGCCGTCGTAAAAGTGAAATATTCTTGAGTACGGCGTAAAACACCAATCAAAAAAAAAATAAATAAAAAATAAACTCCAACCAAAATTTTGGACGTTTTCGTGTTCATACTTCTTGCTTGCTGTCCACAACATCACTCAGTTAACGTTTGCTATTGTACAGGTAACATCTGGTTGTGCTCCGGTAACATCTGGTATTACTCACGTAACATCTGATATTAATCAGGTAACATCTGATGTTACTCAAATAAGATCTGATATTACTCAAGTAACATCTGATATTACTCAGGTAACATCTGATATTACTCAGGTAACATCTGATATTACTCAGGTAACATCTGATATTACTCGGGTAACATCTGATGTTCCTCAAATAAGATCTGATATTACTCAGGTAACATCTGATATTACTCAGGTATTGTCTGGTAGTACTCAAGTAACGTCCGGTAGTACTCAAGTAACATCTGGTAGTACTCGGGTAACATCTGGTAGTACTCAGATTCGATCAGGTAGTATTCAGGTGTCATTTGGAAGTACTCAGTGTGTGTGTCCCACCCGTCAATAACAAGCTTTTCAGGTACGCGCCCACCAACCAACAACTCGTGGGTCCAACCAATCAATAATAAGCTTTTCAACTGAGCGGTCAAAAATCAACAACTTTTGTGTCCCCCAAGTCAGTAACAGGCATTTCAACCGCGCGGTGTCCGACTAGTCAACGAATCAACAACTTGCGTGTCTCAACAGTCAACAACAAGCATTTCTTCTCGTTTGTCAGACAATTCAAAGGCGAGCATTTAAACGACACGGCCACAAGCCAACACCTCGTGTGTCACACCAGTTAAATACGAAAATCTCGCAGCCACGAGCCAACTCGTTCGGTTATTCGTGAATGACATAAGAGATTAAATTTCAAGATGTTTGGGTCTTAGGTATTTTTTCATACTGCAAGATATTGAATCACTTATCAAATTTAAGATTGTCAGGTGAGTGTATATGCAATTTTGTGCACGGTCTGATATGAATGATTTTTTTTTTTTTTTTTTTTTTTTGATTGGTGTTTTACGCCGTACTCAAGAATATTTCACTTATACGACGGCGGCCAGCATTATGGTGGGCGGAAACCGGGCACAGCCCGGGGGAAACCCACGACCATCCGCAGGTTGTTGGCAGACCTTCCCACTTACGGCCGGAGAGGAAGCCAGCATGAGCTGGTCTTGAACTCACGGAGCCCCCGATATGAATGAAATTTACTTCTACAAACTGAATTCATTTTCTTGAGCTAGTATAATTTATTTCATTGTTCATTTACACAAAATACCGGGTACATTACGAGCACTATTTTTTCAACAACAACCAAGCGTGTTACAAATAATTTTTTTTAGATCGAGACATGCTGATCAACTGTAACGGAAATACTCCATGAAATTCAATCTCTGAACAGTAATTAAAAAAAATGAATAACAATGAATTAACTAAAGTGCGTAAATCTGAACGTAAAAATCATACGAGAAATTATGAATAAAACACACACATCGTTTATCCAACGATACTCCATGTTGCCTACATGTAACTGCAAACCGAAAATGTCATCTTTTTTTTACATAAAATTCACAGTACATAGGCTTACAAATACGCAGGTGAACATTCTTTTAGTCAGATTTTCATTGTACATAGGCCTGTTATTACAACATATTACATGTACGTAAGCCTGCTATTACAACACACTACATGTAATAAGAATACTGCAATAATAATAATAATAAGTCTCAGCAAGCATCTTGATCATATATGAAAGAGTATGCTCGGTTAACCATAAAATAATCCCATGAATTGAAAACCACTCCCCTAATTTCCTCACGTTTTCCCATCTGCTCTTTTCACTGAACAAGTCTCACACTACTTTTTGAGGGATACAGAGTCGATTCGCTGGTTTGAGAAACAGGGAAATCCAGGCTATGCCCTACCTCAGCTGATTTTAGGTATGGTACATTTATTCAAGCGTGATAAAGATTTGAAAGAGGAAACCTTGTCTCCGCTGCCAGCCAATCAGCATCGATTCTTATTCGATCGTTTGAGAGATAGGCAAGTCTAAGCTGAATATTAGGTGTGACAGGTCTATTAAAGCGTGACCATGACTGTAGGGCTTAAGTCAACAAATCTCCAACTGATTCTGTATCCCTTTAATGTAAAATCTGTTTGCTAGTTTACGCTGCATTTTTCTGATGAACAGTTCTCCTACGACTGTGAATTAGCAAACAATTGCGTAGTTACACAAGTAAGGTGAGATAAAAGTTTAATATCGTTTCATGTTTTTCGCTGCCAAATTGATTTGAAGGTGCAACCATAAATCGAACATGTATCTACATCATATAATGGTACAGCCACATTGACTGTATGTAATTTGACCTGTATGTATGTTATTTATTTATTTGATTGGTGTTGTACACCGTACTCAAGAATATTTCACTTATACGACGGTGGCCAGCATTATGGTAGATTTAAAACCGGGCAGGGACCGGGGGAAACCCACGACCATCCGCAGGTTGCTGAGACCTTCCCACGTACGACTGCGTGTAAGTCAATACATATACTTGTATTTGTACAGTGATTTGTGTACATCTACTACATTTGTCTTTGTACAGTATTTACAGTACTTTCTTATCGTAAAATAAATCTTATACGCAAATTATTACGTATATTACGTATATACAGACATAAATGTAAAGTCGACAGAAATGTACGCTTATACCGACTACAGCTCAAAACGTCTGATCGCCACTGGCATAGGCCTAGGTGGTTTGACATTCGTTTCCGACCCCTAGGTTGTGATAGTGATGTTCATCCATTCCACCGGCTCGGTTTTGGGAGAAGTCAGTATGAGAAATCGGCACAAAATACCCACGGCTAGAATGCCAAAGCATATGAGACTGGCTGCCAGCCGTTTCAACATAACCCGTTTCCATCTTCTCTGACTGACGATGAACAGTTTCGTATAACTGGGCTGTGGAAAATCAGATGACGAGTCAGCAGCTCCGTATGACATCTTTCCCGTTCTCTCCGAGACAGACGGGTACAGTGATTTTTCTGTGGAGGTACTCAGAAGACCTGAAGGTGAAACATGTATAAAGAGAAATATAGATTTATTTAGACCATGAACATATTTTATCTGGTTAATTTTCTCTTGTCTTGCGTTTATTTTTGTCATATGTATACTTATATCACATGTAGGCGTATTTAGCTGCTACATAAAGCAGTATACATGTATGTGCATTCATACATGATCAGCATGAAGAAAACACCAAATCTGATACATGTATGTGCAGTCATACACGATCACCATGAAGAAAACACCAAATCTGATACATGTATGTGCATTCATACACGATCAGCATGAAGAAAACACCAAATCTGATACATGTATGTGCATTCATACATGATCAGCATGAAGAAAACACCAAATCTGATACATGTATGTGCAGTCATACACGATCAGCATGAAGAAAACACCAAATCTGATACATGTATGTGCAGTCATACACGATCAGCATGAAGAAAACACCAAATCTGATACATGTATGTGCATTCATACACGATCAGCATGAAGAAAACACCAAATCTGATACATGTATGTGCAGTCATACACGATCAGCATGAAGAAAACACCAAATCTGATACATGTATGTGCAGTCATACACAATCAGCATGAAGTAAACACCAAATCTGATACATGTATGTGCAGTCATACACGATCAGCATGAAGAAAACACCAAATCTGATACATGCATGTGCATTCATACACGATCAGCATGAAGAAAACACCAAATCTGATACATGCATGTGCTGTCATACACGATCAGCATGAAGAAAACACCAAATCTGATACATGCATGTGCAGTCATACACGATCAGCATGAAGAAAACACCAAATCTGATACATGCATGTGCATTCATACACGATCAGCATGAAGAAAACACCAAATCTGATACATGCATGTGCAGTCATACACGATCAGCATGAAGAAAACACCAAATCTGATACATGCATGTGCAGTCATACACGATCAGCATGAAGAAAACACCAAATCTGATACATGTATGTGCATTCATACACGATCAGCATGAAGAAAACACCAAATCTGATACATGTATGTGCATTCATACACGATCAGCATGAAGAAAACACCAAATCTGATACATGTATGTGCAGTCATACACGATCAGCATGAAGAAAACACCAAATCTGATACATATATGTACATTCATGCACGATCAGCATGAAGAAAACAGTCTGATACACATCCTCATGCTGGCTTCCTCTCCGGCCGTACGTGGGAAAATCAGTCAGCAGCCTGCGGATGGTCGTGGGTTTCCAGCCACCATAAAGCTGGTCGCCGTCGTATAAGTGAAATATTCTTGAGTACGGGTTGAATCTCCAACCAAATAAAATAAATAAATACATCTGATACACATCCTCTCTAAATATTGTCACAAAGACCCTATTCCCAACAGGAAGTCATTGTGTAAATCAGAAGTCAGCACTTGGTCGCACAGGTATACCTGAATCAGGTATGTAGAGACATCGACCGTTACCTTTCTTTTCCTCTGCCGAAGTGTTATTTCCACCTTTTTCTTCTCTTGGTGCCTTTGCCCTCAGTTGTGCCTACAACATATATAATAAACACACAAAAACTAAAAGCATTCCAGGAGAAGATGGGTCACATACAAAATGTTTCTGTCAATCTTAATTCATACCTGAGGACACGATAAGCCGCCTTGGCAATAATGGCCTTACCAAACATGTTTAATGGGCGTGGCATCTTCAGCCCATCAGAACCCGCCTGAAGAGTTAAAGGCAATAACAGACTCACTTCCGTTTCCCGTAAATAGCTGAGTAAATCAAGTTAAAGGTGCAGCACCAGTGTTACGATGGACAGAATGCAATAGCATACAGATACTTAGAAAATCTCTGAATAGTCGCATAGTTATAAAAGTTAAAAATTTTCCGAGATACTGAAATTAAAATATCCGATTTTTTCAATTTCTTTTTTTCGAGGTATCTACGTTTTTGCATTATGCTATACTTATTGGTAGGTAAACAAGATTTAGCTCACGCAAACATTGTGTTATACAATCGCCCAAACGCTGACACTATAAGCTATCAACTCAGTCATAGCGCTTTTTTAATTGCAGGGTTACTAACTCCACTCAGCTGAATAATTCAGACAGTATATGAAGTAAACCCTAACAGATTTGTCAACACTAAAGCTTTCGTGTTTTCACGGCAATGGAAATATTTTCAGAATCATTATGCATTGCCCAATGTTCCATGAGCTCTTGGCGCAGTGAGCGGTTCAATCTCAATACCAAAAACCATTTAAATAAATAAATGCCACAATAAGGCGATTCATATTGAGTATACAGAACTGAGCTATGTTACTCACTTTTTCCACCTCTTGATAGAAGTCTGTTTTGAAGACAATGAAGAGGAAGCAGAGAGCAGCGACAATCAATCCGATGTTCAGACCCCACCAGAAACCTTCAGAACAGATGTATTAACCGAAGTTAAATGTTCCTAATGTCCACAGATATTATTTATTCCAGGTGTTTGATCAGTAGGGTGTTCAGCGCATGTATTATTCTCTCCACAGTACGTGTACATCCTGTTCGGGACCGTTTTCAGCATTAGGTCATCTAATCTGTAGCACAGTTTCACTGCCGACATATTTAGTCATGTCTAACCATAACGAAAACACCAGACTTGACACCCTCATTATACAGCAAAATACCGACACCATATACATGACACCCCGCCCAGGGAGACTTGACTTTCATCATGCATCAGACTACTGACACTTGGTTAGTTAGTCATTCCACTTGTCCGTGAATATGCTGAGCTCCCAGTTTCGCGTGAATATTTCCGTTTAACCCGTCCACACTGATATGAAATATTAATTTTGTCTGCGCGGCTTTCCAGTTAAGTCCCCAGTGGGTCGGCTATGGTTTTAAGTGATTGAGAGATTTTCTCGTCCACAAAGCATATACGCCGATATATTAGTAAAATATTCTTTAATGAATGAACTAATAAATAAACGAAACCTTTTCACTTGGTATTGTTAAGATTTGATTGTGCGCTTACCCGCTGCTCGGAGAGGTGTCAGGAACATGAGTGGTACCCCGATGGGCATGGCGAAGATGAAGTAACTGACAAACGCCACCACTCCTCCAATCACCTGTCTGCCTGTACCTCTGACCACGCCCACACAGATCCACTGAGAAACATCCAACGACCAACATTAATTATTAATTAATTGGACAATGACGGAATGTATCTTCAAAAGATATATCCGTAAGTGTGGTGTCATCGCATGTCAACTGTCACATATTGGGTTTCATAAATTACACACTAAAATGTCCTCAAGAGCACATTATTTATGAAAGTAACAATTTTGTTGGTTAATATTCAGAGGTCAAACTTTATTAAAGAGTTAATAATAAAAACTTAGAATACGACTGTCCACGGAAATAGGTAGATGGGGATTATATTTAAAGAGAGCATGGCATAGTTCCCTCAGTTTTTATGTAATTCTGTCATTAGTCATTCATTTTGTAAAAATATGTTTTTTTAACATTCTTGTTATAAAGACGACTCACCTTGTTTGCGCCAAAGAAAGCAAAGATAGCGAGGATTGGCAGGAGATCCACCGTCAGAGCAATGACGTCTCTGTAACAGACAATTACATCTCTCCAGGAGTGAAGATCGTGTATAGAATCTCAAGTTGCAATAAAGCAACAGACCCCGGTCGTATCAATAAAGCAACAGAGAACCATGCTGTATCAATGAAGCAACAGACAAACCTTATTGAATCAATAAAGCAACAGAGGACCTTGTTGTATCATTGAAGCAACACAGAACCTGGCCATATCAATAAAGTAACAGAAAACCTTGTTGTATCAATGAAGCAACACAGAACCTGGTCGTATCAATAAAGTAACAGAAAACCTTGTTGTATCATTGAAGCAACACAGAACCTGATCATATCAATAAAGTAACAGAAAACCTGGTCGTATCAATAAAGTAACAGAAAACCTTGTTGTATCATTGAAGCAACACAGAACCTGGTCGTATCAATAAAGTAAGAGAAAACCTTGTTGTATCATTGAAGCAACACAGAACCTGATCATATCAATAAAGTAACAGAAAGCCTGGTCGTATCAATAAAGCAACACAGAACCTGGTCGTATCAAAGGAACAGAGAACCTTGTCGTATCAATAAAGCAACACAGAACCTGGTCGTATCAATAAAGCAACACAGAACCTGGTCGTATCAAAGCAACAGAGAACCTTGTCGTATCAATAAAGCTACAGAGAACCTGGTCGTATCAATAAAGCAACAGAGAATCTGGTTGTAACAATAAAGCAACAGAGAACATTGTCGTATCAAGAAAGCAACACAGAACCTGGTCGTATCAATAAAGCATCACAGAACCTGGTCGTATCAAAGCAACAGAGAACCTTGTCATATCAAGAAAGCAACAAAGAACCTTGTTGTATCAATAAAACAACAGAGAATCTTGCATCAATAAAGCAGCAGAGAACCTGGTCGTATAAATAAATCAACAGAGAACATGGTCGTATCAATAAAGTAACAGAGAACCTGGTCGTATCAATGAAGCAACAAAGAGCCTTGTCGTATCAATAAAGCTACTGAGGGCCTGGTCGTATCAATAAAGCAACTGAGGGCCTGGTCGTATCAATAAAGCAACAGAGAACCTTGTCGTACCAAAAAAGCAGCACAGAACCTAATCGCATCAATAAAGCAACACAAAGCCTTGCCGTATCAATAAAGCAACAGAGAACCTTGTCGTATCAATAAAGCAACAGAGAGCCTTGTCGTATCAATAAAGCACCAAAGAACCTGGTCGTATCAATAAAGCAAGAGAAAACATGGTCGTGTCAATAAAGTAACAGACAACGTGGTTGTATACTGGTCGTATGGAAGTGGAACTTAACAAAACATCTGGTGATAACGACAAAACAACTGATAACCCTGATCTATCCTCAAAATTCCAACAAAACCATGATCCGTGCAAAACATATGTGTGAAGGTGCATGGTCACTACATGAAGGCCTACGCTCTTGTTTCGAGGTTCTAGATCCCAGGAATAATCTAGCACAGCCATGCAATTTGACAAGTGATATCAACCGGAAAATATTTTCCTACACTGTTGTTGAAACAGGTGAAAACATCTATTAAACATTTAACTGAGACCACTTGAAGGAATAAACTTACGGGTCATTGGAGAACAGGGCCGGTAACTCGTGTCTCAGAGTCAGAACGAGGATGGCTGCTACTAAAGCTACAATGCCTACAATAACGAAATTATGACGTGGTATGTTATAGTTGCACACTGCACGTGAATCTAATTGTATTTAATTGTACTTAAAGACAGCACTCAACGCGACTGCGATATACGGACGCTGATAGATGAATTTGTGCTACCTCAACCTTTGTTGCTTAATCTCGCCGCATTGAGAGCATGATGCGAGTGCGCGACCCACTTGGTTACTTTCCGATTGGCCATAGAATGAATCTAACTTTACGTTTAATTACACGAACTGATATACTGAACAGATTTATCAAAAATACACCAGAGCCCCGAATTTTAAATGGGCATTTGCTACAACGAACACTGTTTTCGGTTTGCAAATAACATACAAGCTTAAAATTTGTTACAGAATTGAAGATGACCGATCACAGACAGATTTCTGTTTTTTATGATTAATTACACTAATTAAAGATAAAGGTGTGTTTCTAATCCCGTATTTGTATTTAATTTGTTTTGCAAGGCTGTCAATTTGTATGTATATATATTTATGTGATTGTTGATTAACGTTGTTTACTGAAGAATATTTTACAGTCGGTGGAGGCAACCGGAGTTCCCGCGACCTGTCAATACATACAGCTGATAATAATAGATGTTCGGGCCACGGTTATCGCCCCTTTCGGATTCTTTGCTCCAAGATATCGGCCAACTTTAATTGACGTAGCCGCTCCAATGCCGATCGGTACCTGTAAACAACACAAATCAGATGATATGAAGATATTTTAAATACACAAAAGAGATAATACATTATGTACCTTAGCATGAAATTCGCCCAAAATTTGTTGTCTGGGTAAATCCAAAGATGTTAAATGGAAACAAGATTTACCATATCCTTTCACCAAAGGCATAATGAATATCAAGTTGGTCTAACCACAGGCCTTCGTATGGATCGTACCGGCCTGGTCATTCTGTATGTGTACTGTGTATATAAAGAAGGACAACGTCGGAATTAAAGTTTTACCGATTTTAGAAACGATACATTTGTCCGTTAGTTTTACGCTCAACTGTACTTCGTATAGTGTCTTGTGATATGAACATTCGGAATAAAACCCTGACAGGTACATTAACGAGTTGCCAGCTATCACATGCACTCTCATCGCTGTTCTGGTTTTACTCTCTATGCTGTACGTCTATCACACTGTCGTCGCTGCTCTGGTCTTACTCTCTATACTGCACGTCTATCACACTGTTGTCGCTGTTCTGGTTTCACTCTCTATGCTGTACGTCTATCATACTGTCGTCGCTGCTCTGGTCTTACTCTCTATGCTGCACGTCTATCACACTGTTGTCGCTGCTCTTGTTTTACTCTCTATCCTGTACGTCTATCACACTGTCGTCGCTACTCTGGTTTTACTCTCTATGCTGTACGTCTATCACACTGTCGTCGGTGCTCTGGCCATACTCTCTATGCTGCACGTCTATCACACTGTCGTCACTGCCCTGGTTTTACTCACTATGCTGTATGCCTATCACACTGCCGTCGATGCTCTGGTTTTATTCTTTATGCTGTACGTCTACAACACTGTCGTCGCTACTCTGGTTTTACTCTCTATGCTGTACGTCTATCACACTGTCGTCGCTGCTCTGGTTTTACTCTCTATGCTGTACGTCTATCACACTGTCGTCGATGCTCTGGTTTTGCTCTCTATGCTGTACGTCTATCACACTGTCGTCGCTGCTCTGGTTTTACTCTCTATGCTGTACGTCTATCACACTGTCGTCGCTACTCTGGTCTTACTCTCTGTGCTGAACGTCTTTAATTATATTGTGAGTCTTACATCGCCAGCAGTCTGTGAATTATCTACAATGTGGACAGAATCCATCAAAAAGCCAGCACATTGTTTAGTGATGTAGACAGCGCCATTGTCTTCTGTCTGTTCTATGCCATTATATATCATAAGTGATATTATGGGACACAGAAGATAGAAAAGAATTTTATTTCTAAAATCGGTAAATTCTATTCCAACCTTGTCCTTTCATATATGCACATATAGTACAGTATGACAGGCCCTGTAGGGACCAGTGCTATGTAGAGTCTGTGATCTGACGTATACGCACACAAAACTTCCTGTATCTATTTTCGGTGACATTTGTGAGAAAATCTCATATTATATGTATGATTTTGTTGATGCTAACTACGCTTTTGTTTTTTACTATAACAATGGTGTAAAATAACCAACACTCACCGATCCATACAAATTCCACAGCTGAAATATAATGGAGGATGCACCAAGTTCTGTTTCTCCTAGAATACCTGAGGAAAAACCCATGTGAAATTTAAATTTAAACCAAAGTGTAAGTTTCAGAGGAAGCAAACGTAGACGAGGCTTTAGACTGTAACAATAAATTAGGAAATAACGGATTACAATATTGTTTGTTGTTCATCAGTAGGTGCTATTTCAACACCAACCAATCAAACAGGTTCTGCTCTCGTGGTTGATCGAGAGCTTTCTGTCGGTGATTCGAAATTAATAAATTGAAGTCACAAATAGGCTACAGAGCTCACTTGTGTGTCTTACCCATCAGGAAGGTAGCCACTTCAAATGCCCACCATTCCAAACAAATCATGAAGATACTGGACAGACCAAGCTTCATGAAATCTCCCCAGTCCAACAAAGAGTCTCTGCTCCAACCTGTAAGATCGAATATCAGTCACATTTACCTTTACTTATATTTAATCTCATACCTCTACTATGTTTTGTGGTATGAAATAGACTTAATTTCATTCCACTTGTCGATTTCGACGAGTCGATAGGATAAATCACATCGTGTGAACGACCCTTTAATCTCAGCTACTTTCAGGATTCCTTGTTTGTTTGTTTGGTTGTCTTGCATTGGCGTCACTTCCAACAATATATTACGCTACATGTTTTGAAGAGCTACATATATATTCCTCGCTGCTAGAATTGCAATGAGAAAACTTGGCAAGTTACCTGCCCACGTGCTCTTATAGGATTTTGAAATGACGATATACAGAATCGTTCCCGCGGCTAAGAGAAAGTATGTCACTCCTTGACCAATGGCAGAGCCTCTGAAACATAATTCAAAGCAGAATTAAATCAATATGTAAATCAGCTTATTATCTCGTATGTTTATTGCCCTTGCTGTCAGTTTTTTATGCTACTAGGTCAAAACCTACGATTTGTGGAGAAGTGTTTCAAGGTCAGACTTATGCGACATGAGTTTTTCTGCATTACGAAGTTGTCACAGTCTGTACCGGTATATAATGTAAGTTATTTACTCTGACCTTGGACTGACCTCCTGACCTCTGACTGATCATTATTCCATATTTACTGCAGCAGCACTTTCGGTGACGTTAACCGATAGTTATACTTCGCCAAATTGAGCATGCCATGTTTATCTTTATATCCCTCATACATTGGCTACACTCCTCTGTCTATCCAAAAATGAACATATAAGAGTTAAAGTAATGTCTGTTGAACATGCCATTATCCAAACTCAAGGCTACACAGCAGCACTCGCCTTCCTAAATCGACCAAAAATTTTTATCGCACTGTGGGATTAGGGCAGGGAAACAGGGCTGGTTGACCCGGTGTCAGTATAATGTGACTGGTGGGGTGTCATATCTGGTGTTTTCGGGAAGACACCTCAGTGACGAGAGCACTTTTTGCGGCATGGATTCGCACTGCCACAAGAAGACACGGTTCATGTAAATGACATCCAATGAATTCTCGTGGTCAGATGACTGAAAAGTTATTGTCTATGACGTAAAACCCCAGGCATTCATACATGCAAGCTTAACTTTGTACACCGGTGCGTAAAAAAATTTAACTGACAAATCTCAGTTTACTGCCCACCTGTATGCAAGTCAAATGTGTACACGAGAGCGTATTAGAAAAACAAGAATCACTGACACATATGTGTACTATCCATCTGTATTCAAACTTAAATGTGTACACGAAAGTGTATTAGAAAACCAAGAATCACTGACACATATGTGTATTACCCACCTGTATCCAAACTCAAATGTGTACACGAGAGTGTATTAGAAAACCAAGAATCACTGACACATATGTGTATTACCCACCTGTATCCAAACTCAAATGTGTACACGAGAGTGTATCAGAAAACAAAGAATCACTGGCACATATGTGTACTACCCATCTGTATTCAAACTCAAATGTGTACACGAAAGTGTATTAGAAAAACAAGAATCACTGACACATATGTGTACTACCCATCTGTATTCAAACTTAAATGTGTACACGAAAGTGTATTAGAAAACCAAGAATCACTGGCACATATGTGTACTACCCACCTGTATCCAAACTCAAATGTGTACACGAAAGTGTATTGGAAAAACAACAATCACTGACACATATGTGTACTACCCATCTGTATCCAAACTCAAATGTGTACACAAAAATGTATTAGAAAAACAAGAATCACTGACACATATGTGTACTACCCATCTGTATCCAAACTCAAATGTGTACACAAAAATGTATTAGAAAAACAAGAATCACTGACACATATGTGTACTACCCATCTGTATCCAAACTCAAATGTGTACACGAAAGTGTATTAGAAAAACAAGAATCACTGGACACTTATGTGTACTACCCACCTGTATCCAAACTCAAATGTGTACACGAGTGTGTACTGTAGCGCCGCATTAATACCGTTACACACTATCCCTATCAGAACGCTCGGCAGAACAATATGCTGTACAACAAACAAGAACAGGTAAAAGAGAAGGCCTGGTTACTTTTGCTTCTGTAACAAATATTCATGCTTAATGAAATCAACAGGCGCCTTGTCAAATAATCAGTGTTTTGCCATCCTTACAAGTATAGTAATGTTGTTTTGATCTCGAAACACCAAGAAACAAACTACGAACATAATTTAAGACATCACCAGTTGGCTCTTAAGAACAATGGAGAATGCGAGAAGTTCTACATTACATCAAATTTCACATATACAACAAAAATATAAAAGCTATAAATACATAGCATTGTAAAATCTGTAAGAATTGCTGGCCAATATTTTAACCGGTATATCGAGATAAATACGATTTATTGCAAACACATACCTGGACTTGAAGATACTTCGCCATAAGTTGGTACATAAACATGAACTGAAAACATATTCATTCATTATCAGCTCAGTGAATGTACTTATTTATTTATTTGCTTGGTTGGTGCTTTACTCTACACTCAAGATTAGTCATCTTATAGACGGCGGCCAGCACTCTCAGTGAATAAAGCCTACACTGATAGCCAGAGGTGGAAACAGGAGCGGATTTTAAATTATTCAAATGTATCCTTTATCTGGCAAGCCAAATGATATACATTTACCAGATCAACGAATAATATAGATGAAGAAAACAGTGTAAAAGTTTAATCTTACATGGAAAATATTTCTACACAAAGATCGAATACTTACTGTGGATTAACAGCAGAATATTGCATGACTTACAGTCTGGAATGTAACTTAATAACGTGTTTATATCAACGTTTAACTCACGTAAAGAGCTGGCATAAAGATGTAGAGATACTCCTCGGCCATCCTGTAGACATGAAGAGGAATACTCTCTTAAAACTTAAATGTAAAATTTAACACCGCATATAAAGATCAGGAGGAGTGACGGAACATCTACGAGTTTATCTGACCAGGTTTTATTAAGTGTTATTGACTGTTAAGGTTTCAAACCTCTTCAAAGGTGTGTATATTCCAACCCCATTTAAAGTGTAAACTTCTTACTAAGACTCTGTGTTAAATGTGTGTTTAAGACATTGACTGACCAACTGATAATGGTGTTGGAATATGGACACTTTGGCGCGTGTTAAAACTTTAACACTTTATAAAAGCAGCCAGATAACTGTTATATAAGTGCACTCACTCCTCCCGATATTTACACTGTTAAATGTAACACTAAAGTTTTAACATGTATGACAATCTGATATACAACAAAGGTCTAGCTCATGTCGTATTTACGAGCAATGTGTTATATAGGACCTGGTTTCTGAGCTGAGAATCTGTTTGGAAAATAAATGAATACATTTTACTTCACTGGAATTTTATTTATTTATTTATTTATTTATTATTTGATTGACCGAATGTGGGAAGGTCTGCCAGCAACCTGCGGATGGTCGTGGGTTTCCCCCGGGCTGTGCCCGGTTTCCACCCATCATAATGCTGGCCGCCGTCGTATAAGTGAAATATTCTTGAGTACGGCGTAAAACACCAATCAAATAAATAAATAAATATTATTTGATTGGTGTTTTAAGCCGCGTTCAAGAATATTTAAATTATACAACAGCAGCCAGCATTATGGTGGGAGAAACCTGAGCAGGGCCCGGGGAAAACCCACAACCATACGCAGGTTACTGGTAGACCTTCCCACTTACGGCCGAAGAGGAAACCAGCATGAGCTGGACTTGAACTCACAGCGACCGCATTGGTGAGAGGCTCCTGGGTCATAGCCCCGAGCTGTCGAGTCAACGACCTCGGCCACGGATTTCCAATGCTTAAAGTTATTTCAAATTGTGTTATTGTGCCCTTACTATTTTCAAGCAGATGTTGAAAATATTTCGCCTTACACTTGCGTCAGATAGTAATAAAAGCATTTTTACGGTAACGAAAAAACTAACATGAAACAACATATCAGATGAAATACCATTAAATATTATTCAGGGTCGAATTATTTGTTTTTAGAATTATTTCAGTTGTTTCAAATATATTTGAACCATTGGATTCTACGGTAGATCTTTCTGACCATAATGTGAACAGTGACGTCACATCAGGCTTTTATCGCGTATAATACACATAGACTGCTTGACTAATTCGAAATGCGTACACATAGACAGTATGTGTGAACATAGAAACGAATTATTTGAAGCAAATGTAAAGTGACTGAACCTGTGCAATGGGTCATAACAAACCATCTTAGAGTTGATCCTTTAAAAGCCTGCTACTTGTCTTGAAACAATTGTAAAAATAAAATCGATCTGTTTTCAAGGACAGCATTCGATGGTCTTTCGCCTGATATACACTTGAATCCAACGTTTTCTTTCCCTGTCCGGTAGAAGTCTAGTTCGCTGTTATAACTCTTTTTTTATGTTACTATACTTTAGGGAATCACTTAGCAAAAAACACAAAAATTGTTTACCTGGCAACATCCGGATTTTGTCCCAACTTCAACAAGATGTAATTCGTGTTGAAGATCAGAGCCCAGGCTAGAAGGCAGGTAAGGCTGGCCACCATGATTGCTGAGCAACGACAATTTGAAGTGATCTGATTGATTTTTTGATTGATTGGTGTTTAACGCCGTAATAAGTAACATTTTACTTTTACGACGCCAGTTTTATGGTACAAGGAAACCCCAATATACCTGGAATAAATCTCCGGTCTCTGGCACTGAAGAAACTGGTGAACTTTCGCACGTGAGATGCTCGGATATTCAGCCGCAGAGCCAGCTCGTCGAGCCATATTTGTGGATTTGTCATTCATTTATTTATTTGATTGGTGTTTTAGGCCGTACTCAAGAATATTTCACTTACACGACCGCGGCCAGCATTCTGGTGGGAGGAAACCGCAGGTTGCTGAAAGACCTTTCCACTCCATACTTGTGGAGATCAAGCCATGTATGCCAGATGGATTTCATATGTAGAACCAACTACACGGTCCAACGAGACTATCAAAACCCCGACAAAGCTCATCGGGTACACTAGATAGGAGTTCTCGTGTACCGTAGACAGGGAGCATAGTCGTTAGACTAGACAAGAGATTATGGTCAAACCCTGTCACAGGTAGAAAAGTTTGGAGAACTTGAAGAGCATTGTCCCAGGAGGTTTCATTACAATCTCACCTTCACCAGCATAATCTATTAAAATGATGCAGGATCCGGCAGATACACAAGAATTATCCTTTCTAGTTAGATTATTTAGTTTTCCTATTGGTGAAAACTACGTCTCAGATTCACAAAAGCGAATAAGTGATCAACTACAGGAGTTTTCAAAAGACATCATTTGACACTGGAGAGTATAACAAAGTGATATTTGCACACAATTTACCTGTTTGAAGATACACACCAACTTGCTTCTTATTGGCACTCCCAAACGACTGTTAACAATGAACGTATAAATCAGCAAAAGTGTATATAAGCCGCTTAAATGTTATTCTGTATATTTAATACTGTATCTAGTAAAGTAAGCAGTGTCGGTGAGTGTTTTCTAATTGACTCAACTCTAATAAGAAATACAGCTTTCTTTTATGGTAGAAAATGGGAACTAAACCACCTGGAATGAAAACCATCTGAAATGAAAAGACGTTATACCACGCAGTAATGAACACCATTAGACTACTAGTTTTTATGTTTAAAAAGGAAAATCACAAATTAAATAAATAAGCTCTATCGATGAGGTCTTTCTGGTCGCCTTTAATAACAATTACAGGCTCAGCCAGTGGCCTCAGATCAGATCTTCACTAAACGTAGCAGGACGATCCGAAATTATTTGTTTGATTTATATATTTGATTGGTGTTTTACGCCGTACTCAAGAATATTTCACTTATACGACAGCGGCCAGCATTATGGTGGAAGGAAACCAATCCGAAATTAAAAGGTTTTCATATGAATAACACTCACTTGCGTGATACTCTTTTCAACAAGCACAATATGCTACAATTTCTTAAAAACACGAACTTAACTGCGTATTTAGCAAACACGGTAGATTCTCCGTTTTGTTTTGTTTTTCTTTTTTAAGAAAAACAGAACCGAAAACACGACATTAAATCTTAATCTTGGGGTATGGCGTAATCCTTAGTCCATCGAACAGGATGTGAATCGTTTCTATTGCTGCCACAGGTAAAATACCACCTGTATCTGTTCCTTTATTTATTTATTTATTTCATACTCAAGTTAATTGCCTCGCGTGGCTCTCAGCACTGAGAGGTCAGAGCAAGGGAACATGACTGGTTGGCCAGGTGTCAGTATAATGTGACTAGGTGGGGTGTCATGTCTGGTGTCTTCGGCAGGATGTTTCAGTGTCGACAGCACTTTAGCCATATGGACTCGCCGTGCCACAAGAAGACACGATATATGCATACACACACAATGACTCCTCGTTGTCATTTGACTGAAAAATTGTTAAGTACGACATTAAACCCCAAGCATTCATTCATTCATTTATCCTTGCATAGAATGGCGGGAACGTTCATGCATGGTGAAAGGCATCTGAGTGCCCGGCGAGAACCAGCGCCCTGCGGCAGGTACCTATAAAACTTCCTTACTAACTGTGATGCACTTACGCTGGATGAATGTCTTAAAACCGACAAGACATATTCGACCATTACATCATTTTATGTCTTTATGTGATCTTACCTGGGCAAAGAACGTATCACAGGCGGCAATCATACCTACAGCTATGGATGTACCGATCACATTGGCAATCTGAATCAGAAACAGACACATTGTCTTCACTGGTGAACAAATCACGTTATAAAGGAACTCTCTTCTGTGGTGTCACAACCAAGATCAAATGCCAGAGGACGTTTTCAAAGCAATACACTTTTTTCACTTTATTGGTGATATTTCATTTCCATGACGACAGCTGGGATTAATGGCGTTAAAAGGTTACAGGAACGCATCGATTATCCTTACTATTTTTGCAGTATATTTGGTAAGTTCATTCCCCAGAAATACATGCATATATCCCTTTAACTTTTATGTAACACCATCACCTGCGGCTTGCCCTTTTCTGTACAACTTAATATCAAAAAGACAACCCAATATGACAACCAATTTTAAAGCTGTCGTTGCTGGAAGTGAAGTCATAGTATTTTGTCACCTTGGTAACGTCCAAGGGGAGGATAGCACCCGTGGGGAAAAAGTTTTCAGTTCTGTCCAAAACAGACTAACTTCTGTTGTATTTTAAGGACGTGCAAAACAGCAGTGGAGAAAATTATCGTGTAAAAATTATCCCTAAGTAAGCACTTTTTGCGAGCTTACAGAGATTGCCATGGCAACAGCATCGAGCTCCAGCTTTCCTAGATGTCCAGAGAAAGCTAAACTGACAGGACTGATGAGGATGTTTAGAAACAACGTCAGTATCTGGAAAAGAAAAGGATAGAAAAATAACTGAAATGAACTCATTGAATGCAGATTTTGACGAGATTTCGACATGAATGTATGCCATGCTGATGAGTTTGCTCACAAAGTATAATCATCTTCATTTAGTCTAAAATCAGAAGAGGACTTGGGGGCCTCCGTGGCCGTAGAGTTCAGCTCGCCAGCGCGGCCCTATGATCCAGGAATCACTCAGCAATGCAGTCTCATGCTGGCTTCCTCTCCGTTCATACTTGAGAAGGTCTGGCAGCAACCTGCCGATGATCGTGGGTTTTCCCAGGGTTCTGCTCGATTTCCTCCCATCATAATGCTGGACGCCGTCGTATAGTGAAATATACTTGAGAAGCGCGTAAAACACCAATCAAATAAATGAATAAATAGAACAGAACTTTACTGGATTGTTTTTGTGCTCGAACTGAGTGTAAGCTCTTTACTCAAGGCCATAGCTTTTTCCGCGCAATGGTCCAATCTGGTCCAATCTGAACTGACCATTTTCATCTTGATATATACATGTGTACTTGCAACGTTTTAGTTTGCTAAAAAATGAACAACAGTTTACACGGCTTGGACCTGAATTTCTTTAGACAGAATATGTCTATATATATTCATCAGTAGTGCCATACAAAGTAATATGGCTGCGTGGACAACACTATCATTTGGTTGAATTATTTGGTTGAATTATTTGGTTGACTATTGTTATACTCTATTCCGTGTATTACGAATAAATCCTCAGTTTTCCTTTCTTTACTATATTATATACAAATCCATTTCTTTGTGAAAGCTTCACATAGAATGTACAGCCATGTTTTGTTGTTGTTGTTGTTTATCCTTTTTTTTGTGTGTTCAAAAATCTGCTCTTTAAAGGTTGGGTTTGTAGCTTAGCAACTAACTCAAGGATTGAAGTTGACGTACAATGGGCCACGCCAGCTTGAAGAGTTCGTTGAGCTCGTGGCGGAACCCTGTGGGGAAGATCCGCTTGATTAAAGTTGCTTCCTTCTCATTTTCAGCAGGCGGACCTGATAGAAAACATACAACATTTACAGGTCTATACAATGATATACTAGTACTCATGATCTATTAAAATATGTATGTGCAATTACCGTGGATGCATTGACAGTTTCCTTGCGACACAGGAAAATTCTGAATGTTTCTCTTTGTGTTTCGTTCTTGTAAATGTTGAAAGTCGTTTTGAAAATGTCGGCATTACCTTGAACTAATGACAAGTTAGAATCATCTGCCTAATTACTTTTCAAAGAATTCCATTGTCGCTTAATTTATATTAATGAAAAGTGGTGTGGATAATTAGTAAGGTGAGCGAGTTCCAATCTCTAGAGATTTCGGGGTCATGTCGGTCATGGGTAGGGCACTGTTTTGGGGCGTTGATCAACTATTACCGTTGGGTTGTGCCCAGTCTTACTTTCGTTGATGACCGCCTCCACCAACATGACGTCTGTATTTCACACGTTGGAATGTTCATTAGTAACTTGCCAAAGTTTGGTGGTTCAGGATACTCCGGGAACTCCGTTTTCTTCACTCAGAAAACTGACATCCATCGTATAAGTGGAAAGCTCTTGAGCATGGCGTTAAACAACAATCAAACAAATAAAGCATGCATCGTTTATATTTAAAATTCATATATTTATGCTGATCGAAATGGTGTTAGGGTTTAAGTGTAATATTAACTTAAGTCCACACTAAAGTCTCATATACTTTAATTTGTATTAAGAACTGAATGGTATGAAGGTTTAAGGCTGGTTTAACTGATAATACACATTTGAAAAACTGGCCCCTGTTAACGTACATTTACACGTGCTCTTAATTATAAGCCTGATGTACAGCATGGACACATTCAGTCATAGTACTCTACAGAAATATATAACGTTGACAATTCTTACTTGTCACTGTACCGTCATACAGCACGTCGTCCGTCCGACTCATGTCCAGACTGCGTAACTTGTCGGGTAAGCTTTCTGCACAGCTCCCAACAAGATCATCTTCTATCGTCATCCTGATCCCCGGGGAACAGTCTTCTGCTGAGTACACTGCTGAGCACAAAGCATTGAATAAAAGACGCATTAATACTATTAGAGACAAAAACTCATATCATTATTTCTTATTTTAATGCACAATAAACTCAGAGATCTGTTGTTCGAAAGTGTATTAAGGACTCTTTACGCTACAAAATCTTTTCAATATGCGAATATACTTCCTCTCACTGTGATATGAATAAATTCATACCTGTGTGAAGTGTTAATAATGTAGATTATACGACAACTGTTATTTTCTCAATATGCTAATACCCATACGGTTGTAAACTGCAACCAGAGTTACAGTGTAACCGTCTTCGGGCATATTCCCGCACACACGGAATGATAGATGTCAGTTAAATTTACCTTATTTACCTACGTGGGAAGGTCTGCCCACAACCTGCTGATGGTCGTGGGTTTCCCCTGAGCTTTGCCCGGTTTCCTCCCACCAGAATGCTGGCCGCGGTGGTATAAGCGAACTATTCTTGAGTATGGCGTAAAACGCCAATCAAATAAATAAATAAATAAAGAAATGAATACAAATCTGCGGTTTTAAAATACCCACAGTTTCAATACTTAAAGCCTTAATACCCGAATCCCTATTGGCAACTGTCGTAATACTAACCCTACTAATATCCACTTGCCCAATAGCTATTGTCTTAATTTATTTATTTATTTATTAGATTAGTGTTTTCGCCGGTCTCAAGAATATTTCACTTATACGATGGCAATCAGCGTTATAGTGGCAGGAAGTCGAGCACACCCAGGTTGCTGGCAGAGTAAGCCAGCACGAGCTGGAGTTGTACTCACAGTGACGGATCTGGTGAAAGGCTCCTAGGTCATTGCGCCGCGCCGGCACGCTAACAACCTCGGCCCTGACAGCTGTCCTAATGGCAGCCGTCCTAATACTTATTGTTCCGACGATCTATCCGTCCTCATACCCAGTGTGTTAGTATCGGCTGTCTTCAATATCAAACGCCCTAATACTCATGCCCCTGTTCCCACCGTTTCAAAATCCACCGTTTCCTCTACTCAGAAAACTGTCCGCCATCGCATAAGTGAAAAGTTCTTGAGTACTAAACAACAATGAAATAAAAAAATAGATACCCATTGTCGATCCACTCTCCCAGTACTAACTGTACTTACACACTCTCTTAGTTACTGCAGTTGAAATCTTGAGTTTTGTGTGCTGGTTTTCCCACTAGGAGTGTTTTGTCCACCAGGCTGCGTCTACGTGGTGAAATTCCAGATCAACGGTAGTGATACTGTGAATTTCGCAAGGTATTTACAATGTGATGGAATATCCTCTCATATTCAGTTTATACTCCCGATGCGCACATGCACACGGCCCAGCAGAGTACGCAAGGAGTTAGTAGATAATTTTGATGCGCAGAGCGATCTGTGTATGTTGTATCACGTCCAACGACAGTCACTTCGTGATGCAGTATAATGTCTACACCGAGTGCGTATGTGTATAGGTCCCGAGAGAGGGGGAGGGGTTAAATAATCCGGGAAGACAATTTGGATAGATATAAAACAAGATTCATTGCCTTTAACTGATCTTGTTACTAACCTTGAATCTTTAGCAGCTGATTGCATTATTCAGTGCGCAACGATATGGGTGATATATTTGCCTAAGTGGTGTGAAACCATAATCATTCATTCAATCATCATTCAGTGGTCAGCAAGATATAAATATAGTCCAGGAACACCTGCTATACTGCTGAAGTATAATCTGTACCCACTGTATCCCAGGTGTAACACCCAATACTGTGGAGGTACTACGTCCACTGTTGTTGAGATGTAACCTGGTTTATACTGTATTCCAGCTGTAACACCCAATACTGTGGAGGTACTACGTCCACTGTTGTTGAGATGTAACCTGGTTTATACTGTATTCCAGCTGTAACACCCAATACTGTGGAGGTGCTACGTCCCCTATTGTTGAGATGTAACCTGGTTTATACTGTATCCCAGCTGTAACACCCAATACTGTGGAGGTGCTACGTCCCCTATTGTTGAGATGTAACCTGCTTTATACTGTATCCCAGGTGTAACACCCAATACTGTGGAGGTGCTACGTCCCCTATTGTTGAGATGTAACCTGGTTTATACTGTATCCCAGCTGTAACACCCAATACTGTGGAGGTGCTACGTCCCCTATTGTTGAGATGTAACCTGCTTTATACTGTATCCCACGTGTAACACCCAATACTGTGGAGGTGCTACGTCCACTGTTGTTGAAGCACATCATCCATTTTTCTTGATCTGCAAAATTGAATATTACAGACTGAGGCGTAAGACCCACTATTGTAGAGATGTTGGTTCACTATTGTAGAGATGTTGGTTCACTATTGTAGAGATGTTGGTTCACTATTGTAGAGATGTTGGTTCACTATTGTTGAAATGTTGGTTCACTACTTTTGAGATGTTCATTCACTATTGTACAGATGTTGGTTCACTACTGTTGAAATGTTGGTTCACTATTGTAGAGATGTTGGTTCACTATTGTAGAAATGTTGGTTCACTATTGTAGAGATGTTGATTCAGTACTGTTGAGATGTTGGTTCTGTACTGTTGAGATGTTGGTTCACTATTGTTGAGATGTTGGTTCACTATTGTAGAGATGTTGGTTCACCATTGTAGAGATGTTGGTTCAGTACTGTTGAGATGTTGGTTCAGTAGTGTTGAGATGTTGGTTCAGTACTGTTGAGATGTTGGTTAGCCATTGTAGAGAGTGAGTGCTTGGCGTTTAACGTCGTACTCAAGAATTTTTCAGTCATATGACGACGAAGGAATCCTTAGGGTGCATGCACGTGTAATGTGCCTCCTTGTTGCAGGACGGATTTCCACCGCTCTTTTATTTAGTGCTGCTGCACTGAGACGACTTACCGAAGGCAAGTAAGCCGCCCCGCCCGAGCCATTATACTGATACGGGTCAACCAGTCGTTGCACTATCCCCTTCATGCTGAACGCCAAGCGAGGAAGTTACAACTTCCTCTTTTAAAGTCTTAGGTGTGACTCGATCAAGGATTGATCCTGGATCTACCGGTCCCGAAGCGGACGCTCTACCAACTGTGCTATCCGGGCCGGTCCCATTGTAGAGATGTTGGTTCACTACTGTTGAGATGTTGGTTCACTATTGTAGAGATGTTGGTTCACTATTGTAGAAATATTGGTTCACTATTGTAGAGATGTTGATTTAGTACTGTTGAGATGTTGGTTCACTGTTGTGGAGATGCAACACCCACTACTCTTGAAGTGCCATGCCGAGAGGAATTGCTTTCCACGTTGTGATTAGCAGGTGAATAATGTTGCTTTCAATTGCATCAGGAATAACATTTTTAGCAGGCCGATTCCAATGACTCACTGGGTTCGCATGCACTAGACATCACTGCTTTACTGCCACAAGCATAGGCCACGGTACTTCCGACACTACAGGTGTGAAGTCTTATGAGGGCTGGACCCCATGGTCATTTTTAATTACAATAATATGGGTAACACTTGGAATATAACCAAAGTCAAAATGTTTATCAAATGGAAACCCTCGTCAAAGAAAATCCTGCAAAATTGCCACATACTTCAAGGGCTGCTAGCCTACTAGATTTTTAGTAGAAACTGGCCTGAAATTTATGCAAGGAGAAACCATTTCACCATAAGTTATCAGATACACTCGTTTTTTGGTACAAGTCATAGCATTTTGAAGTAAACTCTGGTAAGAAGCAGGATTAAGAATTGCAAGAACCGTAAGCCTAAAATATGTTCCGAGATCACCCTTTGCCTGTCTGAATTTTCCCTTGGTCATTTGTGGGAAGCTTATCCGGCTGTTCGTTTTATTTCACGCTGTTTTATGTTGACATTCTCCTTCTGATGCTTAATACTGACTTATCCCTTCAAAGAAGAATCACCTGACTGATTAGAAACAGGTACTATTTTAGATTAATAAAAAATGAGTAGGAAATATACGCAGCAAAATCTGCATTAAGGGATGGATATCAAAGCAAAACTCTATACAACATTCAATTTAAATTCATCATTTATTCACCAACATGCATCAATAAAATCAACAGTCCTAAACGAAGGTAAAAACTGGCCCCCTTTCAACCATTTGTGCAAGTATATGTAGCCCTGTCAATCAATCCTATGATGCAATAGACATTACACAGATCACTGTACATACCTAAAATACATGAATAAAATAGAAAACAACAGTACCAAAGTTTTCATGACCACTACAAAGTGCACAGACAATGGACAAGATACGCGCTACATCAGTGATTTTCTTCAGTAAACATACAGGCAACACTCAAATGGTAAGGTCCACTGATCTCCAACCGCCCCAAAATGGGTAGTGCTCGGGTGAGAAAAAACGATCTGAACTGCAATTTTAATGGAACTAATAATGCATCTAAGACAAAAGTTACTCACAAAATATGAGTTGTTCTAGAACAATTTAACAGATTTAGCACAATTGGTTGATATGAAATTCTAGACAATTCCTCACCATTATTAATAAATGTTTACAGCTGAGATCATGTTACGGCATTGTCAATGCCATTATACTGTATTGTCAGTGTCATTATACTGCATTGTCAGTGTCATTATACTGTATTGTCAGTGTCATTATACTGTATTGTCATTGCCATTATACTGTGGTGCTGCTGTTTGAACTCTCCTCTGTACCGGCCTGGAGCTTGGTTGGGCTAGACTCAGGGGAGGTAACTTTGGAGGACTTTTCTGTATCCTTCTCTTTTGATGTCATGCGTGAAACAACCAATTTGTCTCCACAAACAGGACTACACAATGTGTCAGTGTCACTTTCTCTTTTACTGTCTGAGAGAGACTTTGTGTCTGTTGTTTCACCGTCCTCGTCCGACAAAGTGGGTGGAGCTTCGTCTGTCAAACTGATCACCTCATAGCTGGAAGAGTAATCCTCCACTTCATCGCTGGTTTCTGGCTTTTCTGTAGCACCACCATCTTCTTCATCCCCAGAACTCTCGACAGCAGTCTGAAATCAGATAAATGCTGTGTTAAAATTGTTTGCAATGGTAGCAAGAATTTCGCAGATGATTATTCCCATTGGTAATGCTGCTTTCTTAAATCAGTTTGCAATACTGATTAAAATCCATGAAACTGGCCTAAATTGATATAGTAGCCTGGTACTCAGTCTGATTTCCAGCACACACACCTGTGATATAGAAGTCAGGTAGTCGGCCTGATTTCCAGCACACATACCTGTGATATAGAAGTCAAGTACTCAGTCTGATTTCCAGCACACATACGTGTGATATAGAAGTCAGGTAGTCGGCCTGATTTCAAGCGCACACACACACCTGTGATATATAAGTACTCAGTCTGATTTCCGGCATGCATATCTATGATATAGAAGCCAGGTACTCTGCCTGATTTCCAGCACACATACCTGTGATATAGAAGCCAGGTACTCTGCCTGATTTCCAGCATGCATACCTGTGATATAGAAGCCAGGTACTCTGCCTGATTTCCAGCATGCATACCTGTGATATAGAAGCCAGATGCTCTGATTTCCAGGTACTTTCTAGTCAGGTACTCTGTAAATTACCAGCACACATAGCTGTGAAATGGCCAGGTACTCTGCCTGATTTCTGGCACGCATACCTGAAATATTGAAGCCAGGTATTCTGCCTGCCTGATTTCCAACACACACCTGTGATATATAAGTCCAGCACTCTGATTTCCGTCATGCATACCTGTGATATTGAAGTCAAGTACTCAGTCTGATTTCCAGCACACATACCTGTTATATAGAAGCTTGGCACTGCCTGATTTCCAGCACACACACCTGTGATATAGAAGTCAAGAACTCTGCCGGATTTCCACCAAGCATACCTGTAATATAGAAGCTTGGTACTCTAATTTCAAGCACACATACCTGTAATATAGTAGCCAGGTACTCTGCTTGTCCAGCCAGCTCTGTCAAGCGAGAATTCTCCTCTTTCAGTTGGTCGATCTCATTGTGAAGCTGAAAAGACAAAGACAGACTGAGTTGTGAATATTATACTTCAGTTTCCTTTAAAAAAAAAGTCAAAAATACATGAAATGGTCTGAAATTTTTAACTTCATAACTTGTGAAAACTTGTAACATCACAGTGAAAAACAGATTTGTGACAGTCACAGACATTCACAAGGTACGTGCTGAAGATTAAAAAGAGCAACAAAAATCAGGGTGAGATGTTGTATGTACAGAGTAAGCCTAGTCACTTCAGGCGTTCCTTGGTATGACGGTGTGACAGCGCACCTCAAAAGTGAATGCTCAGTTCTGCTCAACACTTCACAATACTTCTTCACACTGACATTCCACTGTGACAGCACAATCAGTATGTTGGTACTGTTTTGTGAAACTACTAAAAATTACATCAATGATGGTAAAAGTGAACAAAGTGGATTGATTTCACCAAAAAACATGTAAGACAAAATGACAATATTGCACAAATGGCTGGTGTGATTGAAGGCAGCCATCTTGAGACTTCTATCCAATCAAACAAGTTGCTATCAGATTGCGCGGCCTAAGCTGTGGTATAGCCTTTACCCATTCACTCCATGAAGTGACAGGAGTGAGTGAGTGATTGGGGTTTAACGTCGTGTCAGTTTGAGATCATTTACAAGAACTTACATGTTACATGTAGCCATTTCAGGGCCATTTCACAAAGTGTAGTGGAGCAGGTCTGTATCATTTACAGATCACCCCAGACATAAAATAGGTTGATTTACAAGCTGTGTAATCTTCAATGACGGCATTACAAATTTAGTCAGACAACAGCATAACGTCTCGGCCCAAATCACATTCATCTGTCAAAATACATTTTTTTCGTTGATTTTACCACTCAGTCAGCAGTTTCTAAATAAAAAACTTTCAAAGTGACTGCAAAATGTATTAGGGATGCCAACAATTTATGGGAATGAGAAGGTAGCATTACACCGGACAACGCTCGAAATTAATTAAACCTTATGATATTTTTTTCTCCGAGTTTATTACAATTGAAATATTTTAAATTTTGCTCCTTTGACTTTCTTGCATACAAGGCCTGTTTCTTCTTTTATGTACTGTAATACAGTATAATTATTGAAATGCTGTGTCCAAGACGAGGTGCTTTCTCTGAAGTCTGCAATAACTATGTCAGCACTGCTTTTCACCTCAGAAGCGCCCGCTTCAAAATTGAAGCATAAAATCCAGCGACAGTTGAATGCCTAGGTCAGCCTCAGTAGTGCTAAAATTTATTTGCATTCATGTCACAATTGAGCATGAATCTTGTACAACAAGCCTAGTGCACTTTTTTAACCATTTAATAGGGGTCAAAATCACCAGCACAAGCCCTCCTGAGGCTACGACCTGAACCAGGAATACCCCTGCCGTGCATCTGCAGCTAGGGTATTAAAGCACGGTCGCCGGAGTTCCTTGTAAACGATCTAGTAGGCCAACTGTATCAACAGATGCACCAGTCCCATTTCGGAAAAAACTATTTTTATCACTTTGGCCATCATCTTCGAAGTCCACAGATTTTATCTGCCGAAGGCTATTGCTTAGACTATTATACGGAAAATACCTTTGACGTCAGCGATCTAGAGTAAACGTGATGTCACCTTGCTCTCAATAATGGAGACGTGCTGAAGTTGTGTGAAGATGAAGTTTCACTGAAAAAATCTAATAAAATGTCTAATGCCTATTTGAGACACTCTGGATGGTCTCTCAGTGGACGTAAACATTAGTCAAGTATTTAGTTTCTACGTCAAGGCGGTACATAGAAGTGCACAGAATAGAGCAAAAACCAATACAACTTAAGACATCTTTACCATTTCGTTTTCGTGGAGGGAGTCATCAAGTGCAAGTCGTCTTTCCTCAGCTAGCAGTTTCCAGTAGGAGTCTGGTATCGTCTCTGGGGACACAATTACATCCATTTGTTTGAGCATAATTTTTTTTTAATATCACTGAATGAATTGATTTCCTTAGTTCAGATAATTAAAAACATCCCATTCAAAACATCCCATTCAGAGACATTTGTGCATGGTTGTGCAGTTGTGTAAGAATCTGTCTGGACGTATGGGCTGAGAGTATATAAGTATTTCTTCAGATCTAGATCACATTAAAGGAGAAGAAAACTTAAATTACAAACAAATACCTTTGAAAAGAGCAAGCATTTCCTTGCAGGTGCATGCCATATAAAAAATTCTAATTTGTTCCTCAAGATGATAAATTACAAATAAAGTCAGCGCCAAAATCCACTGTGGGCAACTCCATTTTGCCTAAGAACTAGTCCTGAAGTATTCTGTGTTAGGAGGAGAAGTTCCGTTGGAAACCTCTGATGTGCAGTTCATACATTTCCAGTCGAACTCTTCTTCCCAGAAGGTAGCGAACAGTACAGTTCATTTTTCGTTTGATGATCGGGAAACCAGAATGTTGGACGTAGGTTCCGCGTTCACACGAACAAGCCGGCAGTTTTAACGACACTCATTGGCTCAGAGGCAGCACACCACCAGCATAAATTACAAAGTGTTAAAGATGGACGACGCGATGGACTCAGCAATTTATGCCAGCTTTGCTGTTTTCAGGCTTTACTTGTATGGCGGGGAAAAATCGCAAAATGATGCAGCAGGCACCACCAGATAGGAAACAATGTGCTTTTTCAGTACATAGTGTCATGTTTTTAAGTTTTCTTCTCCTTTAAGAGGTGCTGTCAAATGTGAACTTAGTGGCACTTTAGTTACAGAATTATGTGTGTTATTGTCTACAACACAAGTTCAGGATACTGACCCCCAGTGACCAAAGCTTCATCATCTCCCACAGCAACAACCTCCTCTCTGACTGCTGGCGGGCTGGGGTCACGGAACACTGTCACTGGTTTCTGACTGGGCTTGATCAGCTTCTTCTTGTGAGGTTTAGAATGTTTACCAACTCTCTGCAACACAGTTCCACAACAAACAGACTTACATATACCTTTTACATACATCATTAGATTGAAATTGGCTGGCTATGCGATGATCAGGCCTTCAAAATCCCCAAAAACCAGCATTGATGATCTTGATCTTCCTTTCACAGCTCATCATGACATGAAAGACAGTACGGTGTTGTAACAGAAACTGATACATTGTATCAGTGTGGAAGTTGCGCAACAATCCTCTTTTGACGTAACAATAGATCAAGGTCCTGCTTCACACTAGCGCCACCTCAGGGGATTAAAAAATATGCTGCCTCCCCATTGATTAGTCAATGTATATTTCAAAACCAGAATTCCTACATGTATAATGGTGAGCACGAAACTGCTCACAAACTCCTGTTTATTCCATTTAAGGCCATGTTAAACAGTGTACAAAACAAGAATGAACTTTCCTTCAGCCCTATTAATGTACAGTTCATGAACTGAGTAATGGTTGACAATATTGACAGAATAGTAAAGTGAACATAATTAATATTAGAAAAGTCCTGCAAATAACTTTTAGACAGATTGATAAATTTAAAAATCCATGCAATCCACGTAAGGTTTTGAAGATTCCCTGTTATTCATCGGAGATGTTTGTCAGATGCCACCTATTTGTACGTGACAACATGGAATAAGATCCCTGACAATGGACACACATAGACTTTGCCAGCCTAACACTTAGGAAGACCCCTTGATGCACCAAAAACTGTAATCACCATACACTATTGGTACTTACTTGTTTTGCAAAGTGCGGCCTAAGCAGTCTCATGTTTCACTGAATCAGATGATCAGAGCACACAAGCTTAAAACTACTAGAGAATCTTACTAGTAGATACTTTCTGGCACTGGTCAGATATGTATTACACACTCCACTGTCACAGGAACTTTCACTTCTTAACAGTGTACAAAACAAGAATGAACTTCTCTTTAAATGTTTTGCATGACAGCTGCTCAGGTGTGTTTTTAACAGATTAATAGTTAATCTGCACCCCACAGGAATGAGCAAGGTTGCATACATTAATGATCAGAGTACAATATGCCACACTACATGGTAGCTATGCAAAATCAGACATGTTCCCCCACCATAGGGGTCCAGAGACTACACAACTACTTACCTCAAAGGCTTGACCTCCACTCCTCAAGTGTTCCAGACAAACCCACTACAAGTATGTTTCCAGCATTTCAGGGTCTCTTACTAAGCCACTATCTTTTTTAAAGAACAATTTGTTGTTTTAAATGAAGTGTTTTGATATACCCTTTATTAAATCAGACTTTTAAAAAACAGATATTTAATCTTCTCTGGAACGAAAACAGTGACAGCTTAGAAATGAAACAGACAACTTAAAAGTACATGTATTTCCAAGATCCATACGCACACTTCACATTGACAGATGTCTGTTGAGAAAGTTTAAGTCAAGGTTCAACTCAACAAAATTATTGTACAGTAGTGAAATGTCACTTTTGTTCTGTCAGTTGTACAGTTTATAGCCACTGCTAACATAGCCAACTCGGTTGAAACTCACTGTATAAATGTGACACACACATAAAACACACGTATGTCTTTAGCTCAATGATAGCAAACTAGCTGCATATGCAGTGGCATACTGGTGATATCCAACATCATTCATATTATAACTGATCTTATCTTTAACCTTCAGTTTATTTCAAAAGTAGTTCCCTTTCTCACCTGTCTGATTGGTCCATCCTTGCTGACCAGTTCTTTATCACTGGTTGAGGAGAACTGTAGAGTCTGGAGAGATTTCCTGTTAGCACTGCTGGCCTGCAAGTAAAGAGAAGGTTGTGCCATCATGCTTCTGCGAGCCAGCTCTCTAACAAAAGAAGACAGCCATGTAAACAGAAAGCCAGCGAGAGGAAGCTTGTCCAACAGTCTAAGAGCCATTTATCCTATGAAAGTACCATCCAAATTGAACACAGTCCTGAATCTCTGTGCAATAGATTCATGAGTAAATTAGCAAGGGCTGCCAAGTCTGGGTAAACAAACGCTCACAGTCTGCGTCAATAGTAGTTAAATGTTCCGCATAGTACATGCAGTAGCAATACCAAGCTTACCAGAGCGTGCAATATAATCTGCCTGGTACAACAAAGCCACATGCAATGCCACTACTCAGGTGTAACATGTCAATATAACTTTCTTTATTCTTTGTCAATATTGTATTAATGTCATAACACCTTAAGTTTTACAAAGGATCTGACCTTTTGGCCTACTGGTGAGGTAATGTAGACACAGTTGGCCTCATGTTTCTGATGTTATTGTTAAAGGCAACAGACTTTAAATGCCTATTCTATCTTAATGGGCCATTACAGATTTCGTCGGATGCCCCCCAGAGAAAGCCTTAATATCCAACTGAAAATTGCTTATCAATTCTTGAATTTTCAGACATTTTCCTTCCAAAAGTTCACAGGAAAGTATGATAGAATGATATTTTTAAACTAAAGCATTGGTCTTATCCATAGGAAATTTCGGTCCAATGTGTAATTCCACAAATGTTCACTTGCAAAATTTATTTATCTAATCAGTATTATCTCGTAACAAGAAGTAACTTTAAGCTAATAAGAATTTCAGAAGACTATTTCACTTCTGGAACACCTATGAAATCCACACACTTTTTGAAAATTTTAACTCTGAAGCTGTCCAAATTTGGTTGTTGTAAAGACAAGATTCATGCTTTTGTTGGTTATGTTTATGATTATGTTCTGTATTTGCTCAAACATGGTTCACTTGTTGCCAGCGACAGGTAAGTTTATTTTTTGACATTCACTGGCAAAATCAGCGGTCACTGACAGGTAGACACATGAAAATTTTGAGGCCTGCAACCCAGCCATGGTAAAAATTCACCACAGTGAATGTTCAATGCTTTCTACACCGTTCTGAATTGGATGTTAAAACATTTCTTTTAATTTGTTAAAAGAGATTAACACACTAATTTTATTGGTCTGGTATTTTAATTTTTGGAAGAAATTTTGTTGTTATTAATGCAAACAGAGTTCATTTTGTACTCTACAAAGGTCCAGGCTGATTGTCTTTATTGTTGATCAAGTCTCGTGCATATAAGACACCAACCCAAAAAACTGCTTTCCGCACCCACTGCATTGCCATCATATATCATGTCCCCAGTCACTATAGAAAGGATTTACTATAGCCACGAAGGCTCCCACGTCACACACTCCTCAGCACTTCAGCCATCTTCCCACTGCTCCATGATGAAGTAGGAAATGTACGTAGCTGCTCAATATCATTCAGAGGACGGATGTGGATGATAGGTGCGTGCAATGGAAGCCTAAATGACTATAATAAATCTATTCTAAGGCAAGCAGGGACTTTTGGTGGCGGTGTGGTGGGTGCAGAAAGCAGGTCTTTAGGATGGTGCCATTTTTATTTGCACGAGACCTGTTTGATAACAAAGGCAATCTGTAACAAACAAATTAACACTGAAAGCGTCGAGACTACAACATCACCAGCCAGTATAAGAAATGGGACTGTTGTAAAGACTAAGGTGTTGTTAGTTGCGGAATGAAGCTCTGTGTTGACTAACACAACGTGTTGGGAGAGTTACGGGGAATAACTTCTTCTAATGTGTCAGACCGACGGTACACCACACTTACCACATCTTCACACGAGCATTAAATCTTCCGATGTGTAAATCAATGTCAACCAACTGCCAAGTGTAGTGTCTGAGAATGTGTTATTATTTTGTGAATTTGTAGAATTGTCATGGATCATTTCGGATTCGGCGAGAATCAGAACAGGTTAGTTGATTATGGGGACCACTCAGCTGACATCGACTTACGCTTGGAAATATTTGATGCGCGTGTGAACATATGGTAAATGTGACTTACCACCGATCCGACACATTAGAAGGAGTTAATGCCTATAGCTTTCCCAACAATTCGCTCTGGTCGATACAGAAAGTTACATTCGACAACAAGGTGTTTGCCGATTGTTAGGCGGAGGCCTCCTTTTCAGATTTGGGTTGTGAAAAGCTTCTTCAATGTGCTGGCGTCAGACAGCATCTCCAGCCATTATACAAATTCCAGAAAAGGAGTCTTTCGGGGCTACGTCATCATCAGTCTCTCGTGAAGCTGAACTATTTAGTGATTGAAGGATTAAGGAAAAGGCCACTATAAATAGTATATTAATTAATTACAAATATTGAAAAAGTTGTTAGCAGCTTTACCTTTATTTCGCCGTGTGGCTGTTGCAGGGAAAACAAGAATTTTTTTTTGTTAGAGTAGGCCTATGCCACAAATGAAAATTACACACTTAAAATGCACTATTCTTACAAAGCTTATACGCACATTACCCTTTTTTACCTGAAAGTCAAACAATTTCGTTTGCACTCGGGCGGCCGAAGGATTAACTTGAACATTTTCGCCGGCAACGTTTTGTCCGTGCACTCCCGTGGCTGCCATTCTGCTTACTGAACTTCCCGCGTTGCCCGTGAGCAGCCTCGTTCTGGACACAGCAGGTGCGTGTAAAAACAAGCTTTAGAAATAAGGCTGGAGACGGACCAAAATTGCATGAACATGCACAGATAAAGGCCGTTTTATATGAGCTTTGCATGTACGCTCCATCAAGAGGACACTAGTCTGGCCTGATATTAAATTGTGTCAAACGTAATTTAACAGACAAAGGAGATGACGGCATACATTCGTGTAGCCTAGTTTGTGAAAAATGGCATGAAATCATCACTGCACGACTTGCAGCAAACAGTGTACAGTGGCGTAGGAACCGGACGCGCTCCATTTTTCAAGTTGTGGGGACCCACATTTTCATGCCAGGGAGAGTTTGATCCGAGAGGAAATACAAAGTAGGGTGTATATATATATACATTGTAGCCCTTCGTTCATAAAGTTCACTTCTTCCACATTTTGGGTTCAGTTTTCATTGCTTCTCGTTTCTCGCATACACACATATGTCCCTATACAGATGCTGGTGGTATAGATTGTTACATACATAATATAAGAAAAGTGACATATGATTCTTTGATGGTGTGAGAAGAACGAAAACGTAGAGTAAACATGGCTCCGGCGTAAAACAAAACATTTATAGATGAATCGAACTGCTTTACACAAAGTATTCTTATTTAGAAGACTACCGTTCAACCAGTTTGCAAGTACTAGGCCTACAAGTACTGCCCCCCCCCCCCCCCTCAACAAATATAACTTAATGTATTGTCTACGTAAACAAGTGTAAAATTGACAAATAAACAGAGAATGATATTTGTCGTCTACTTCATTTTATGTACACATTTTACATGTTCTCATATTCCTTGCCAATCTACAGGTACCATGACGTTCAGTTTATATTCTTAGTAGGTGGAATGAAGTTGTTAATCGAGGCATAGCTTTTCTATGATTAATATTGTTTACTTTATCTAAGAAGGTTTCAAAGCTGACATCACATTTTATATACCTAGGCCTATAAAGAAGCAATTTAGGTGATTCAAAATCGGCAATCATCTCTTGATTATGACAATCACACAGCTTGGCATCCACACCTTCAGCATTTAACCACGTTTCAGCGCACCATATCTATTTAGAGCATCCCATACATCTTACACCCGATCTATGCTACCTTTATCACTCATCTTTATCACAAAAATAAGAGTGATACATTTTTCAAGACTGCGTTTTCTGAATTGATTATTTTTAGGAAGTATGTAAGTACAGTGGTTTTCTCCTATGCATTTGATGTAGACCTGCTGACCCCTAACAACTATTTAATAGATATATTTCGAGACTCAAGTTTTTACACCTACAAAATAGGGCATTTGCACATTTACAGAGTTTTTGTCTGTAGTTGTACGTTGTGCTTTAAAATATGTACAACGTGGTGAGGGCTATGCCTAAATAATTAAACTTTTCCACATTTTCTGTCAAAATATTGTAACGCCATTGTTCAAAATGTTTAATGTGCCAACACGTCTAAATACAACTCTTTTTGTTTTACTGACATTGACTCTTAGACCCTATTTCTTACTGTATTCATCTAATGCGTTTAAACTATTTTGGAGCTATTGTGCAAACTCAGATTATAGGACAATATCATGGGCAAAAAGCAATAAATATACGGTCATTTCATTCAGTTCATGTTGAAATGTACTAGAGTCAGTATTCAGCAAAATGGGTAGTTCCAAGTCTTCAGTAAACAGTAAAAACAAAATAGGTGATAGCACTTCACCTTGTTGCAGGCCACTATAACATAATAAAAAAAATAACATTTGCTGAGTAAGTGTTTTACACATGTTCTTACGCTGGAGCGCAAAGCTCTAATAGCTTTCGACATTTTACCATTTATTCCTAATCTTAACATTTTAAATCACAGAGCTTCCACATTCACAAGGCTTTTTTGAAAGTCAACAAAGGCTGTACACAAATTTATACCTTGTGCCAAATAACGAGATAAGAGGCTATGGAAACAAAATATAGCACCAACTTGTCCTGATTTCTCCTTAAAGCTAAATTGGGCATCAGGTGTTTTCTCGTATTGACATTCCCACTGAATTATTCTATTATTTAGGACAATGTATACAATTTTGATAAAGAGTTGGTCAAGGTAATTCATTGATAATTTGCAGGGTCATTTAGATCTCCTTGTTTGTGTATGGGTGAAAAAATACCCCCCATGCGTCGAAACAGACATTCGTATACCATTGAGGACCATTTTTTTTTTTTGGAAGAGTTTGGGCAGAGCTTTATTCAGTTTACTCCCTGTTTTGGTATGTTGTAGATACACAAACTTTTTGTTGACAAATAGTGACAAAAATAGCCGTTAAACCTACAAAATATGTAGTTATTATTAATTACTGTACTTCTAACCTAACCAGATTATTGCATTGGCATGTTTTTGGAAACGATTCAGGAGATAATGTTTATTTTTATTTATTTATTTGATTGGTGTTTTACGCCGTACTCAAGAATATTTCACTTATATGACGGCGGCCAGCATTGCGGTGGGAGAAAACCGGGCAGGGCCAGGGGGAAACCCACGACCATCCGCAGGTTGCTGCAAATCTTTCCACGTACGGACGGAGAGGAAGCCAGCATGAGCTGGACTTGAACTCACAGCGACCGCATTGATGAGAGACTCCTGGGTCATTATGCTGCGCTAGCGCGCTAACCAGCTGAGCCACGGAGGCCCCTATCAGGAGTTAATGTATTTACAGGTTTATTTAACGGTAACGTAGGCAATATAATACCGGTATAAGGCAAACGTCATCTTCAGGGGGATTTTGGAATCTGGATATGGTGTGTATATATATATATATATATATATATATATATATATATATATATATATATATATATATATATATATATATATATATATATATATATATAATCTCGTTTTAGAGTATACTTTAGATCTTTTTATTTATTTGATTGGAATTTTACGCCGGCGTACGATAGTTCTTTTTCTTTCATACGCATGTCAGAAGAGGCTCGTCGGTGCAGTTGTATTATATTATTGATCTATATTTGAGCATTGACATCTTTGGTATTACGGAGTTTTATGGCATTTAATTAAAAAGTAATATTTGTTAAAGTCTTCTTTTTTGCCGAACGTTTGTCATTAATGGCAAAGTTTGTGATATATACGACTTCAATTGTGATATATACGACTTCAATTTGACTTCAAGTTTTTTCCTCGATGGATTTTTAATGCCTATATTCGAATTCACATTCTATTTGTATTCAATATCTCAACAGACTAACAATATCAGATTTGTCATTGTTCTTATATTTCTTATATTTCGTGTATTAATGCATGTTGACGATAAGCAGTCGACGACGTTCGTTTATTTATTTGCTAATTCTTTTAAAATCTTTGGTGTAGGTTGCTGGCAGAACTTCCCACGTACCGCCCAAAAAGAGGAAGCCAGCATGAGCTGGACTTGAACTCACAGCGACCGCATTGGTGAGAGGCTTCTGGGTGTCATTGCGCTGCGCTAGCGCGCTAACTGACTGAGCCACGGAGGCCCCTACGACGTTCGTGTCACATTTCGAATTCCAACGATCGTAGAAGACCACGTTTCTTTCACCAATATTGCATCCCTATCTTCCACTCACACGCGTGAATGTTCGTCAGTAACTTCCGAAAGACAAACTTCTGCAAAAAAAAAAGACCCCAAAAAACAAACAAACAAAAAAACAAGTAAGAGACTGATTTGACCTGACATTCCAGAAATACACCGCTTTGGAGAGCAGTACATTGTACTGAACTACTCGACATGCCCTTAAAAGGGAGATAATCTAACTGATAAGGTTGACAAGGTCGGATAAGCCGTCATAGGCTTAGTGTCACTCAAGGGAGTATACAGTTTTGTTTACAACTTATATATTGCATGCATTTTCAAAGTTCAGTCTGAACATGCGGTACTGTTTAAAATTTTTCTCTTCAAATGTTTGTTATATGTATACGTTTGCATTTGATTGATTGATACGCTTATCAGCATGAATAGGCCATGCACTTTTCTTATTACGTGTCCAACTGGCAAAAGAATTTTTCTTTGACTTGGACCATATTCTTCTGTGCCTTGGAACGGTATATACAGTGTATTCATGATAAAATTTTCCACATGCCTCCTTCGCCTGTTCATATCAATGAATAATCATCCAATCTCTGCTCTCGTGTTATTCACCACGACTGCAACTTCCAGTTTCTTCGATTGCGCATGTTCAAAGCTGTGTATAATTAAATATTTTACAAGACACCCAGGCTTCACTTGAAAGCCGAGATTTTCCCGAACAGAGATCAGGCTCTTAGTCACTGGCGTACAGGTTGTAGGCAATGATACAGGAGCCTTTCACCACGCTCATGCTGTGAGGTTTCTCTCCGGCCGTTCGTTGGAACGTCTGGCAGCAAGCTGCGGATGTTCATGTCTTTTCCCACGTGCACTGCCCGGTTCCCTAATGCTGGCCGCCGTCGTATAAGTGTAATATTCGTGAGTACGGCGTAACACACCAATCCGATAAATAAATAAATAAATAAATAAACACTGATCTAATGAGGGGGATTTATTATGCATTACAGCCAGAAAATGTACAGAACTATTTTTTCTGATATGAGGTGTACAAGAAATAAATAAATAAATCATGCCATTATGGGGTAAACATTGCCGGATTTTGTTCTACCATTCCTTCCTCTGTTTTCATTTTTAAAAACATTTCATTTCAAAAAAAAATGTGTCCGTTTTATTATTCACGTTCTGGCCACTGACGATCAGAATTCAGCATAACACAGTAAAACACTTAGGAATGGCTGAAAATCGCTGTCTGAAATGGAGAAATAAAAGAAACTAAAGTTCTGATTTACCTACACCAATAGTTGCCTTGCAAAATGTCAAGTATGAATTGCCTAACGCAATTATGAATGTACTGACATAAAATCAGCGAAAAATCACTGTGTCAACAGATAACGTTTAAAAAGTTACCCGAGAGTCAGAATTAGTCTTTTAGGCGAGCTATAATTTTTATTTAAATCTATGTCAATAAATGTGTAAAATGTCAAGGTCGATAAGAAATTAGGCTGGAAATCCACAGTTAAAACAGGTAGAGTACATAACGAAACATTCCGTTGTCTTTGAAAAGGGAGGAAACTCTGACTATTCTGTTATAGAGAAAGAATTATAGCTGATTAATAACAAAGCAACACAAATTGACAATATGAAGGTACATTAAAAATTCATAATTATTGTAATAAAAAAATTCGAGTTCTACTTTTTGTACAACTCCGGCTATTCATTTTTATTAACTTACAAAATCCATTCCTCACAGTTACATCTAGAGGTGGAGTATCCGTTCAAGACAGGACATATGTCAGCGTAAATTATTAGCTTGTGGCAGGCAGGTTGTGACGCTTGTGTAGAAGCCCACTAACACACGGATACCACCACCCTTACACTTATAGCACATTCAGGCTCTTTACACCAAAGGTTATAAAAGAATTAGCAACCATAAGTTTGGCATAAGCAAGCAAACTATGTCACTAATTATTACAGAGTGTAACTGAAGGCACTCAATAAAGGCCAGTGCGAACCATAGTTATTTAAAAATCCCTTGGCCAATGTATATATGCAAGACCTCTGTGCAAAGGTTATTCCATCAAACGCCTTCACTCTAAAATCTTAAGTTTTGCAATGAGTATAATTCTCCTGTAAGTAAATATGGAGAGACCGTGCAGAATCTCTGGCGTTTTGCTTCATGGTGGTGTCTAATTCGGCTTAACCCGGGGCCCGGAGCTGAATATTCATGGTGTAGGGTTAGATCGCCACTTTGGATATATGAACAGTCGCAATCAAAGCGCTACTGAGATACATAGTTTATTATCGACAGCTTAAAAAATACACTGGCACACGATTTGAACACTGATTTCACTGTTTTGTTTTACCAAATTCTTGTTTTGTTAGTGCACGACAGACTTATTTTCATTTTAAGGGCAATTTAATGTCAAGTCACGGATGGATGAATTTATGATGATACCGATAGTAGCATGGTCGCCATTATAATGAGCGATTCACCATAGCCATGATCCATAAACAGTTGATCAGTTTGCAAAAACGAGGCTGTCGTGATTTAAACAGGGATTTGCCAACATCCGATATGAAAGCTACTTCGGTTGCAATGGGAGTAAAGTGAACTCGACCCCTTATGTCCATCGGGTAAGGCGTTAGTGATACGCTGTGAGGAGTATGTGTCCTGGCTGGGACAGATATTTAGGTTGTCCAGTTTTGCTCTTGTGTGTTCTGGCTACAGATGCCCATTAATTTTCCATAAGCGACAATGTCAATGTTTACCGCTGTAGCTCAGCTCCAAACATTCCGAGGCCAATAAGCTTTGGCGCATACCTGGCCCAGCCTGTGAGAAAGAAGCCATAAAAAAACGTAGGTTGACCGTCAAAATCTGGACTTTTCTATGCCGGCAGCTGGGAGGGGTGCCTAGCAACGTCAAGGGGACTCTGGCAGCCTCATCACCACCTTTCTCCTTGTGTCCTCTCGCCCAGAATTTCAAACTTTTCATCATTAAAACTCATACCTGCCCAAAGCTTAGACAATTTCCATCATTTAAATACAAAGTATCCACCTATACACCAAAAAAAAGACTTTACACCCTAAAATACACATCATTACATTCGTCCTCCCGAAAAACGGAAGTTGTAATGGGGGTCTGTGTCCTAGGATGCTGTCAGGGTAATCATTGTGGACTTCCGGGCCGGGATGGACGAGACGGGCGGAACGGAATTCAAGGGCTATATAGACCACCTGGACCCCCAGGGGAGATCACCTTTATCAAGCCAGCAGCTGTTGGTAAGAAGATCGCTTAGTTACCGGAACAATATTCTATAGACTTATATCTCTCCTTTTTCTGTATGGCTCTCAGATTTCATCTGTCCATGGATAGTAAAGATTTCTTTATTTGTTTATTTCTTTATCAAGAATATTTCGCTTATACGACGGCGACTAGCCAGAGGCAAAGGGACTTTCACAAGGCCACCCACGTACAGTGGATAATAAAGATGTAAAATCAGTCAAGAAAAACAGCTATATACGATTGAACATAATGGTATAGAACAATATTCAAAATTAATCGACACAGTACACTTTTTAATTACGATACAGCCTGGGAGTGCGATTCAACTTCCCAGGTTACTAATAATGAATATGTAAAGCGACTATTGGACGCCTAAAGGGCCCAGGTTCAGTCATATGTGAGGTCATACCCATCACGTTTAAAAGTATATTTTTAACTTGTCACCTTACCTTGCCTTAGCTACCAATGGCAATTGTAAGGAGAGACCATATATCTTCGACTGATGGAGTAATACAGAGTTTTTTCCGTACCGTTCATACATATAATCAAATGCTGTAATACAACATTCAAAACATTAGACACAGGCGATACGATGAGCCAGTGCCGAGGTTTCGCTAAAACAAACAAATGATTCATCAAAACACAGATTGACAAAATCTTTAAAAATCCACAATATAGCATCTGATTAAGGCGCACATAATGGCAAGTGTATCAACAACCATTCATTGATAAATTACTTCCTTGCTGTAAAAGCCCTAATTGATGGAGTCTCATCTAGACGGGATTATCAATATCCTGACCGCAGAAATGTCGGCCTTGATCACCGAGGAGCTGACAGGTTACAGAAACAATGGGGTGTACTCATTTTGACTCATCCCCCAGAGACGACTTAGCGGAGATAAGTGTAGGTGGTCATTAACACATTGGCAGCGGAGATACAAGACGTGAAACAAACCCAAGAGCCTATCATTAACACATTAACAGCGGAAATACAAAACGTGAAACAACCCAATGTAGGTGAAGCTATCGCCAACACATGAACAGCGCAGATAAAACAGGCCGCTATATGTTGTGAAAGCAATGTTACCTAACAAAACAAAACAGTTTGGTGTGGAAAGGCCTATCACTAACACATGACAAGCGATGTCACATGGCAAAACAGCTTGGGGTGGGTGGGTCTGTCACTCACACATGAAAAGCGATGTCCCATGATAAAACAGCTTGGGGATGGGTGGGTCAGTCACTAAGGCATGGAAAGCGTTATTCCATGATGAAATAGCTTGGGGTGGGTGGGTCTGTCACTAACACATGAAAAGCGATATTCCATGATAAAACAGCTTGGGGATGGGTGGGTCTGTCACTAACACATGAAAAGCGATATTCCATGATAAAACAGCTTGGGGATGGGTGGGTCTGTCACTAACACATGAAAAGCGATGTCACATGATAAAACAGCTTGGGGATGGGTGGGTCTGTCACTAACACATGAAAAGCGATGTTCCATGATAAAACAGCTTGGGGATGGGTGTGTCTGTCACTAACACATGAAAAGCGATATTCCATGATAAAACAGCTTGGCGTGGGTGGGTCTGTCACTAACACATGAAAAGCGATATTCCATGATAAAACAGCTTGGGGATGGGTGTGTCTGTCATTAACACATGAAAAGCGATATTCCATGATAAAACAGCTTGGCGTGGGTGGGTCTGTCACTAAGGCATGAAAAGCGATATTCCATGATAAAACAGCTTGGCGTGGATGAGCCTATGATAATTATACACGTTCCATGATAAAAAAGCTATTGGTTAAAAAATAGTACATCAATGATACTCAGGGATTTCCTCAGTAATGGGTGCAGGCAAGGCCAGGGAGTCTAAAGTAGTCCCAGGATGAGTGCTAACGTCATCATCTGATACAAAACCTTATATCAGATGGCTTGATTGGATGCCGTAGACAGATAAATATATGATAGGGTGCTTTATGTGAACAGTTAATCAAAGAAATTGTGATAGATATTGCCAGTAAAGGCAAACAATCCAGTAAACATCATATTAAGTGTAAAAAGTCTATTAAGATGTGAACATGCTTACCATGGTGAACAAGTGGCATGTTTACATAGTAAATATCACAGGCTTGCTATGTAAACATGTCGCGTGTTTACTATAACAAGCATTTTTACAAGTTTGTAACTCACTCGTTGTAGATATAACACATGACTGTTAATCTGCTGTCAAAGTCAAATAACGATGACTTCATGAATGAAATACCACAGAAAACTGTGCTCTATGTGTACGGGACAAGAGAGTCGACAACCCTCGAGATCTATTGTTATCTAAAACAGTCTGTTGATATTTTGCATCAAAAGTAGAGCTCGATCGATTTACATATCATGTGTATCCAAAATTCAGACTGTACTGATATGCTAGAAAGGCAAATATCTGCTGTACTTGTTGTTTTAAAGCATTACCTATGAAACAAATTGATTTGAAGGCGATATATATGTACATTGCCAGACTTTGGTAAACTACACTTATTAGCGTATAGGAAAGTCATCATCAAAAATGATGAATACATTTAGTTTTTAATCAAGGTAGAACAATAATGACATTGTAGTGGGGAATCACCACACTTTTTCCAACGTATTTGATTTGTAAGTATAGGACGCAACAGACCAATCAAATAAATAAGACATAAATAAATCATATTTGATTCGACCTGCATGTTATAGCGGCAACTCTCAGTATTGAATGAATGAATGCTTAGGGTTTAGTGTCGTACTTAACAATTTTTCAGTCATGTGACGACGAGGGGTCATTATGCATGTGTACAGATGCTATGTCTTCTTATGGCAGAGCAAGTCAATGCCGCCAAAGTGCTGCCTTCACAGAAGTATCATGCCGAAGACACCAGACATGACACCCCACCCAGTCACATTATACTGACAATGGGCCAACCAGGGGTGTTTCCTTTGCTCTAAGCTCATAGTGCTGAGCGCCGATCGATTGCGCAAGAAGTACAATAGTTAAAGTCTTATGGTATGACTGGACCCGGACCTCTCCTGAGGCGGATGCTCTAACCATTAGGCCACTGAAGTGGTCTTTCCCTCAGTATTGAACCAACTGGCCAGTGTTTAGGACATATAAGAGGTAGACGCTCTGTATTTTTTCCTACACATATGTATTATCCACAATTATTTGTATATTACTCTCATGTAGGAACAAGATTAACGGTGGTTCAGAAGTTTTTGGTAAATAATCACTCTACAGAATTGGGTATCACAGGACAAAATGCAGAACTGACGATATCTTTGATATACCCCGACAAACCGAAAATAAAAAAATTTGGTATGTGTCCTTAATTTAACTATAAAATGATTAGAAATGAATAGGCCTTTACATCGGCCTCAAAAGACACACATCTATATAAGCTATTTAAATCAACTTCGCAGAGAGCTAGTGGTAGCAGAGCTAAGATACTTATTTCTCATTCGCTTTTATACTATATGTACAAATGTTTGGGTTCAATTCCAGACCAGGACAAGCTTCCACTGCTCACTCCATGTTTTACATGTGTACTAATTTTCCGACGAAATACGCTCTTTTCCAATCTTAAAATATTGACTTAAATTACCCATGCAGATAAACTAAACAACAATTATACATTAACCAGAGTGACCAAGCCCATAGCCTATGAAAGCCTGACGGGACCATGATCTCTCCTAAACATTTCCCCAAAACAGAAACGGCGATACTTGAACATTCTGACGAGATTAGGTCGAAATTAGGGCGACAACGCGAAATTCAGTCGATATTCCCGCGAGCCTCCCACGAGTCTCCAACGACAATCGATCGAGAATCTCGTGCAAATCTTGCTCCCTCGCCAGAATATTGCGTTGTCAAGTGAATCTCGCGTCCTCGTTGGAATGTCGCTCCCTCGCTGAATACTCGATCAAATTTCGTCTGAATATCGACCAAATTTCACAGGGAGCATTGAATTTCAACTAACTTCGACAGAATGTCGCCTGGGTTTTTTTTTTTAATCCTGTCAGAATGTTGCTGTCTGTAAGAAATAAGTAAATTTAAACCCCACCTGGAGAGCGACATTCGCCCGACAACGCAATATCTGGACGAGATTTGTTTGACAGAGCGACATTCAGGCGAGATTTAGACGATATTCAGCCGAGAAGGCGACATCTCGTCTTCTGGTTCAATCGAGACTACCGGAGGAGAGGCCGCTGTCCGTGATTGGGATCCTGTCACTGTTTCAGATCCTCAGCTACAACGTAAGGGTCAAATCAGCACATTCAAGGTAGGCTATTCTCGGCCGCATATACGTATGTGAACTTAACTCCACGCGATGTGGCTTTCTATTTCCAGTCCAACAATCGGTGTTACACATGCGCCATTCGGGCAATTGTGTCCAAGATTTGCCTCTGGACTGAAGAGTGAAGGAGAACTGATTGGGTAATACTGCCGGACAGACATTTTAGGTTGTTGATGCACTATACACCGCTTTGTTAGTTTGCACCTAGTTAAAATATATCCGCATTTTTGTCTGCTATTGATAGAACTGAATTTTTTGTTTTCAGTGTTACTTCCCACCCCCTGGAAGTTACGATAACAAAATACTATGACTTCACTTCACCCCAGTTAGGCTGTCATGCTAGGCTGATTTTTTTTATATGTTGTAGAGAAAAGTGCAAGCTGTCTTATGGGTATGGCATTGCAGCACGCGTAAGTTAAGGTATACATATATTGTGAGGTTGGATTTGACAAATTTGACATTCTGACGAGATTAAGTAGAGATTCAATGCTCGAAACTGGTGCGAGATTTTCACGAGATTCTCGACCGAATGTCGTTGGATTCTCGTGGGAATCTCCATCTGGCTCTGTCCATTGAATGGCGCTAGAGTCTTGTTTAAATCTCGAACTGTCCTTCAAATATCGCTGTTCTTACTTTGTGACATTCTCATAAATTAGAGTACAATCTAAATACAAACCGATATACGGAGCCTTTCACTTAAAAAAAACAGAAAATTTTGTGTGCTCTGATAAACTCATCTAAACGGGAAGAGGGGATCCGGCAAAGTCGCGAAAGGGAATTCCTATATCTAGCATTATGATATAAACCGATCTAGGTGAACTCGATAGTCTAACGGTCTTTGTCATAAAAATTGCAAATTGCAAAATTTCAGATACCCATTTTCAATAACGACATGATAGGTTTTCCCGAGATTAAACTATCTGACAATATCTTTACCCGGAAGGCTCTTTATGGTTGACAGCTGGAGTAAGAATGTTTGTTCCGAAAGGGCGACAAAATTTGTACCCATCAGTATACATAAAAGCCCTACTGATTTCATGTAGATGTTACTTAAGCGAAAAACTCAATTTGTATGTGTATGAAACGAGTACATAACATAAATGGTAAGTGGTATGTAGTTGAATTGAAGAAAGCTTTGTGGCCTTTGACTCTAGGGTAGCCATGTTGGTTTTTAGTCAACACCGAAACAGGTTATGATACGGAGATACCGTGTATATTTACAGTTATCATTGAGTTCCAACAGTACAGATCATGTATAAACATTGGCGTGCGCTTTCGTTACTGATTCAACGTACCAAAACCCAAAACAAGAAACAAGTAATACACATCGTTTATTTGGTGAAGACCAATATATTGTATATTGGATATATATACACTATAGCGTAGACGGTAAAAACAGCGCAGCGACCACAGTGTGATATATATAGTTGGAAAAAGGTCACACCTATAACATGCTGAAATAAAGCCTTTTGTCAATTTACCTTAGTTGGTGTTTTATTCTGTTTATGTAAACGCTTAAATTGTAGAAATCATACCCCCAAACACATTCAAACAATGCAAAGGGACCAGGCCCCGGATATGCTTAGTCTGCGATTCTATTACCCTTCGATTCCTTTTTATTACATACCACGCACTGCTTGGCTCTGTGCCAAGTGCACATTATCTGAGTCGTTAGATACCCCCCATCACGAGACAGAAGCGTTTGACTTCTGGACGGGTCTATTGTAGTTCTATGGGTGGATAGAGGTTGTTGTTTACGCGGTTGACTATAATGTTACACGTAACAGTAGCAATACCATCCAAATGGCAAAATCCCAGTTTTCAGTCAGGCCTCAAAGTTTTGGAGGGCTGTTGCAACAATAAATAACAGCACAGTTCACATCAACTTCACATCCTCTGGATAGCGGACTGGCTCCAGATCGTCCTTTTCAACTCCCAGTCCTTGTTTGATGTTTATCCGAGTTAAACTATTGTTTTTTTTTCCCACAATGTTCAGTCCGTTTACTCATGTTTTATCTCCCCAAACGCTTCGCCCTCGACCTAAAATATAAGCTCTTCCACATCGATTTGATGTAAAACTACCGTTAGACTACCCTGACGCGAACATTATTTCTTAAGTAATCAGAATTACAGACAGAATATTCCACACAGCTCACTCAATCTGCAGGCGAATCCGTACTACCCCAAACCAGTTTCATTCGTGGACTCAGACCGTCCGCCTCTCTGAGTGCTTCATGAGTTCACTCGATTCCTTTTGAAAAAGAATTTACGTCTCTCTAGGCTTACAAGTTTCGATGATCGTTAAGAGTCTTTTAACCCTTGGAAGTCATCATTCTGAGCTATGGTGGAGGATCTACAACTTACTTCTACTGAGGAAATAGATCTACAGATCAAATGGCCGGCACCAGAGTGTTCACGTTTTGCTCTCTGCATACGGACAGCAAATGTCGACAATCCATAGAGAGGATTGCAGCACATCTAGAAAAGATTAAACGACAGATATGGTTCCCCGGAAATGGTTGAATCCGCCTTAAAATCCAAACTTATGCAGTTTCCCAAGCTTTCCAACAAAAGATACCGAGAATCTGTATGAACTTTCGGACATACTTTCAGAGATTGAGGCAGTCAAAGAGAACGCCATCTACGCTCCCTTGCTCGCCTATTTTGACTCTTCATCAGGGGCCATTCCCATCGTAAACAAATTGCCTTATGGACTGTAAGAAAAGTGGATTTTGGAAGCTATCAAATACAAGCATCAGTACAAGGTCATATTCCCACCATTCTCCTATTTCGTTGAATTCATCCGAGAAGTAAGCAGATCCAAGAACGACCCAAGCTTTTGCTACGACAACGGAACCTCCAAGCCAGCATTGAGATATATCACAACTAGGAAAACTTCAGTGGAGTCCGACAAAGCTCCCAGCAAAGTCTGCCTCTGACGTAATTTGTCCACTGAATTAGTTCCGGAGATTTCGACTGAAAACTATCACTGAGCGCAAGAAACTTATGAAGGACAAGGGAATATTTTTCCATTTCTGTTCAACCTCCAGTCATCTGACTAGAGACAATAGCGTACTCTGAATGAGAGAGTTCAAAGCATCCCACTGCACTTCATGTGAACAAGGCTAAGCAGATAATGTAAAGCTCAACCTCGGAAAAAGTTGGCGGGGAGCAAATCCATTAACAGCAAAATCGTGTAGAAAGGCTATTTCGGTAAAGGTGTACCCTTCAGGAGTCATCCAGCATTGTGTACCCCATTCTGAATGATCAAAACAATTCCACATCTACACGAGTTGACTGCTCATATTCCATCTTTGGATGAATCATCACAGATCTTACTCGTAATCGGAAGAGATGGGGTGGATGCTCATTACCTACCTGACTATAGGACTGACCCACCCGGATTTCTCTACTCCCAAAGGCTACGTCTTGGGTGGGTAATCGTCGGAGAGATTTGTCTAAGCAAAGTACATCCCCCAGAAACTGTAAATGTCAACAAGACTTACCTTCTCTGAAGTGATCGTCAATCAATCTTCGCTCCTTGTCCCCATGGTTTTAGTGTTAAGGAGCAGGTAGATGCCGTGTGTTTGCCGACTGAAACACCCAAACTAGGATCGTCGGTACTCCAGATTACGAAGCACGCTGACAAAGTCGGCCCATCAATAGAAGACAGAGAGTTCGTTGATTTATTGGATAGTGAATTTTCAAAGAATCCGGATAAAACTGGACAGCACCCCTTCCATTTCGAAACCCTCGTCCAAGACTTACAAACAACAAACCTCAAGCCGTTAAGCGTGCTCAGATTCTCCACAAGCAGGAACACTTCATCACCTGTATGAGCGATATCCTGGACAAAGGACATGTTGAAGTGGCTCACCGCTTTGTGATGTAGAGGAATGTTTGTATTTGCCCATATTTGGGGTCTACTACCCCAAGAAGCCTCATCAAATCCGCGGAGTGTTCGACTCATCGGCCGAGTATCAGGGAGTATCCTTGAACAGTGTATTACTGCCTGGCCCCAATCTCACCGACAGTTTAGTGGGAGTCCTTCTTCGATTCAGAACAGAGGCAATCGGAATAACAGCAGACAAGTGTTCTATTGTCTCCAGGTAAGTGAGGGCCATAGAAACTTCCTGCGTTTCTTGTGGTATAAGAACATCGTTTGATTGAGTATAGAATGAAAGTTCACATCGTTGGAAACTCTCCCTCTTCAGCAGTATCCACACATGAACTTCGAAGGACAGCACAACAGGCTGAGGTTACACACGGAAGTGACGTGGAGTAATTTGTGGAAAATTATGTCGACGACGCATTAACCTCACTTCCCTAACTTACTCAAGCCATAGACCTTTTGAAAAGGACTCAGCATGCCCTTCAAACCGAAGGCAAAATTCGACTGCATAAGGTGGTATCTAACTGCGCTGAAGGTCTTCCCTTCAAATGACCACGCTAAGGTGTTCAAAAAGTTGGACGTGTCGTTAGTCCAGAGAATCTCCACATTATTTTTCATTAACGCATAAAGAAGATTCGTTGGTGTACGAGGAATGGTCCAAGAGTTCAGCTGGGATCGTGGAACAAACTTTGTGGGATACACCAGTCATTTGGGAACTGACACAATTTACCTGGATGATAGACCTGTGGCTAAGTATCTCTTCAATGCTGGTACCCACTGGATTTTCAACTCTCCGTATTCTTCACATATGAGAGGAGTGTGGGAGAGGATGGTTGGTGTTACACGGCGGGCTCTCGACGCTATGATGGTTGAAGGATCAACTAAAGAGCTCCCCCATGACGTATTGGTGACCTTCATGGCAAGCTTCATCAATTGTGAACAGTCGTCCTATTGTTAATCTGTCAGGTGATCATGAGTTCCCGACAGTATTGTCGTCATTGACTCTTCTAACTCAGAAAACTGTTTCCAGAGAACATCAATGTTCGGGACATGTACCGCGCCCTGTGGAAACGTGCTCGGTGTATGGCCGACATGTTTTGGAGCCGTTGGAGAAAGGAATTCCTGCAATCCTTACAACCTTGAAGGAAATGGCAAGAAGATCGCCCTCACGTGAAACAAGACGACATTGTGCTGCTGAAGGACAGGTCACTTTATATAAACGACTGGCCGACTGGGGATCATTCAACGAGTTTTTCCCAGCGGCCCTATCAGGAAGGCTGAGGTCAAGTTCAGTGGGAAAAATGAATTTTTCCTTTCTATTCAAGGACGTTTACTAATTTCCCTAATTTGATAATTTGTTTCTTGACTGTATGTAACTATAGTGATGTAAAATTATTATCAGACGGATAGTGATGTAAAAATCAACATCAGATGGTCAGCGTACTGTTACATTGTGAGGTGTGACTGTTTTTGGTTTGGATCTCGTCTGTGAGCCTCTTGATACGAATCATTCTCAGTGCAACGATTCATCTCATTTCACGTAATTTTCTGTTAGGATGCAGTACGCATAGTGTAAGTACATCTCATCAAATTGTTTAGTAATTGGTGTTTTGAAAACAGATGTATTTTCTAACATGACATTCATTTCTTTAAACGTAAATTTAAAAGTTTCCAGTAATTGTGTTTGATAAATGTCAGTACGACTTACGTTCATTTAAGTTTCATGTTCATACACCGCGGCTATAAATGTTCATTGTTTGTAAACAAATTGTAGTAGTAAGCTGTGGGAACAAATTATTGCAAAGCGATTGGTATATGTAGTTTCTGATACCTCTACGCCTCGTAATGATTGTAACGTTACGTTTTTCATCAAGCAGTAGGTTTTTACTCTAAGTAAGTTGGGGAACAGTACAGGGTCTTCAGACAAAATAAAACTGAACTTTTTGTCACGCACTGGAGGCCTTTCCGCGTGCTGCTTTGAAAGGAGGACCTTGGGTTAACTGACTGCTAAATTTTCTCGGAGCGACGCAGTATAGTCACACTTGACCGGGCTCTTTCTTCCTGTTCAAATATTTCAAAAGCCCGAAGTTCGCAACTTGAACATACAGAACAGGTTTAATCTGTAGATGAAATATCTTGAAATTGTCCTAATGTCCACGTTGTCTTAAAAACTTCACTCAAAGTTCACTTGCCTTTTAACCCTTTTAATATTCTCAGTCCACTTCAGAAAACGAGTCCTACATAATTGTACCGCGATAATATGTTTTATGAAACAAACATAGCTTATCACCTTGATCCATTAAATCCACTGATTAATTTCACAAAGTAAAGTATGCAGGTCAGTCTGAGAAAGGACATAAATGCATCGTTGTCAGACATCATCAGGATTATTGATTGGTATTGAGGATTATGACCAAATAAAGGTCGAAATATTGATGTTTGCAAAGGATGCATTTTTTAGTCCTTTCCCGGAGTATCCCACATTCTTTATTACCATCATTTCTAACAACAAATGTATGGTTTGGTTTTGATAGGGTTAACAGTAGAACTGTATACACACACACACATACACACACACACACACACACACACACACACACACACACACACACACACACACACACACACATATATATATATATATATATATATATATATATATATATATATATATATATATATATATATATATATACTTAGATGTAAAGAAACAAGAACAATACCTTTACTCTGGTGCATTTACAGAAGTATGGGCTCCTGTCACTGGCTTTGCTGTAAGTAGTCCGCTTTGAATAGCATGGCACGAGATTGGGAACGGCTATTATTGAAAGATGTGCTTTGTATCTAGCAGTATTGTATAGCTTGTAGCATGCAATGAATATTTCAGCTATGGCCAACTCCGAGTTTTTGATACATATTTTCCCAACGATTAAATGTTAAAATATTAATTGTAATGTAGTTGTTGCTGTGAAAGAACATTGAGAATCAGTGAAGTTCAAATGTCGCGTTCATGGACAAATGATATTCACAAATTAATAGATCCATTTTACCATGTAAGGGCCTAGTCAAGACATTCACATGCATATCCCTCGTATATACGGGCGATAATCGCAAGATCCATGTTTAAAGAAACCTCAGGCATGTTTTTTCTCAGCCATATCTTAGAAATAATGTGCATATAGTAACAAGAGCTGGTGGTGTGTGTGCGTGTGTCAGTTCAATGAAAATATACATGTACTAATGATTGAGTACTCAATCAAAATAAAACTACCTATAAATAGCTGCATTCAGACCACTGTTTTCTTGGGGGAACAGATGGCTTTACAAGGACAAACTGCTGTCAGAAAAACTGTCGTCAATTACTCTTTTGATTTGAAGGAAATTGTAATCACATAATTTGGACACACAAACCTCTGGTGCTGTCGTCTCAAGGCGGTGGAAGTTATATATCAACCAATATTCTTAGATTCCTTCGTTGTTACTGTTCTTGGGCCTTGAGGACAATAATTAAGACGTCAGTGTGTCGAGAGGTCAGTGTCGCGAGGTGGACCTTTTGTTTGTCTTCCACCGATGGTGCGTGCAAGTATTCATACTATGAGTGTGAAAGTTTGTCGTAGATTTTCGCCCGTGTTTAGCAAAGGAAGTGATTTATCCAGGTATTCCGGTTGGCTTCTTCACTTACACTCAAAAAATTAATCTATTAATTTTAATAGAAAGTGTGTTGTCTGAGTGATGCTAGAATGTATTCTGTTATTATAACATAATACTGTGTCATATTCAACATAGTATTCTGTTAGTCTAGTAGCCAATTTATGTTGAATTAAAAGAATGTATGTGTTATATTTAACACAATAATCTGTTCCAATAGAGGGGCCTCCGTGGATCAGTTGGTTAGCGCGCTAGCGCAGCGTAATGACCCAGGAGTCTCTCACCAATGCGGTTGCTGTGAGTTCAGGTCCAAATCATGATGGCTTCCTCTCCGGCCGTACATGGGAAGATCTGACAGCAACCTGCGGATGGTCGTGGGTTTTACCCGATCTCTACCCGGTTTCCACCCACCATAATGCTGGCCGCCGTAGTATAAGTTAAATATTCTTGAGTATGGCGTGAAACACAAATCAAATAAATAAATAAATACTGTTCCAATAGCAGAATCAATTCTATCACAACTCACACAAGAGACTTCGTTAATTTTAACAGATTAATTTTTGGAGTGTAGAAGAAGGGCCATTTCACATTGACTGGGTGGATAAAACGCTATTCACTTGACACACCTTCAGACTTAAAGCCACAGAGCTGTTCTGGTGAGGGATGGATTACACCTTACACTCTCCGACCGAGAATTGAGTTACCTTGAGTTTAATACATTAAATTGAATCAGACTACTCGGGACAAGTATAAGATGCAATGAGTATCTGATATCTTCTGCGCGTGTGTGTATACATAAGGGCCGTAGAAAATAATGTATGCGTTAAAAACATGTCAGTGAACGCAACTATCCTTTACTTCTGCTAGACGAAAGAACATTTCATCTGTGACAAACTATCACTAAACTATTTCATTTCTTCAGATCACTTCCTTATGCTAGGGGTTACATATATAATACAGTCACGATAATCACAAATATCACGCCTTCTGCACACAGGAACAACAGTGCCTACATGGCTTATTCCGTTCGCGTCTTCAATCCTATAAATGTTATTGATGGGCCACCAATGTAGCTCAGTTTCACGCACGATTATTGGAGATATTTTTCATTGTTTCGTGAACGACCAAACCATATTCCAGGACGGAGGCCTCTATACGCTTATAAAGTGAATATACACATCAGTTTTTTGTAACCTTACACTTTGACCGGTATTAAATATTGATCGAGCATAGTGGCCTGGTACAAGAGTGTACACTACGACAAACATTTAACAGAGGAGCGTTGGACCGAGAGCAAGAGGGGCTGGTTGATCCTCCCATTATAGGAGATGAGTCTGGCATACCGACAAATCTTTTTCGTCATCTCGGCAATACATGTCGCCCACGGTAACGATGGTAAGTTTATTTGACAGAATACCCATTGTCTCAGTGCGCCCTCTGTATCGGCTGATACGCAACAATTTTCTCCCTTTGAAGACTCAGATTCGTCAGGTATACATGAGCGAGCGCGGTGCTGTCCTCGAGGTTTTAATCCCTGTTTTCTCCAATCAGAAATATGACCGTAGTTATTTAGTGAATTTACGATCAGTGTATTAATCCCCAGTCAAATAAACACAGGAAAAATTGCAAAACAGAAATAAAACAAAAACAAACGAACAACTGGAGCCGATATTCCCATTCTCCTATACTTTTTGCTGGGTTTTGTTATGTTCTATTCATCTATTTCTTGTTTTATTTTCTTTGTTGCAAGGTGATACTACCAATGTACATGTTATTGCTACTTTTTATTATTCCATATACCACCACTTTACTTGTAATGGCTAGTTGTAAGTTATTTGAGTCAAATAGGAAAGTGCTGTCGAGTCGTGGTTGTAATTCCGTTTTTGTGATCGAGGGGTTAGCGTTCTAGCGCAGCATAAATGACCACGGAGCCTCTCACCAATGTGGTCACCGTGAGTTCCAGCTCATTCTGCATTTTTCTCTGGACGTGCGTGTGAAGATCTGCCAACAACATGCGGATGGTTTTGGACTCTGCCAGGTTTCATCCCATCATAATGCTGAATAAGTGAAATATTCTTGATCAAAACACTAATAAGTAAATAAATATTTCCATTTTAAGTCTTTCTCTCAAGCACGTTACATTTCGGGGGGGGGGGGTGCAATCGACCTGTTCTTCGTTCATATGTTATAAGCCTTTTCCGACATTTATTCCTCATATATGTATTTTAACAAATATCACAGATATCTACTGTTTTAAAGGACTTGAAATGGGCTGAGAGTTGATGTCAGTTGATGTCATGGTTGGGAAGATAGGTCTGTTAAAAAAAAGTCTTAAAATTAACTGTCATAATAACCGTAGCCATTTTCATTGTCCCAGAGATCATAATGAAATGACGTAATGATCGCAGGTGAAGTACAGGTAATGTAATGTAGTTTGGTGTCCATGCTAAACACTGACATAACCACAATCACAGTGAAGCAAAACCCCGAAGTTTAAACATACATGGATGGTTTTTGGGGTGAAAATCGTGCATTCTCACTCATTCTCACTCATGGATCATGTGACCACCACCATCACACAACTCCATCCGCATCAATAGCAAACCGGGACAGTTGATGGCCCCAGACAGACCCCTATTTATTTTCCATAACCGACAATGTTAACGTTTAATGCTGTAACTCTGTGGTTAATAAATAATCATTAAAACTCGTACCTGCCCAATGTTTAGCCATTTTCCATCATTTTGATACCAAGAATGTACATGTAAGGCTTACACCAAAAAGACCAGCAGCGAGAAAATGCCAAACCTTTTTACATTCGGAGGTGCTAATAGGGTAGGCCTTCTACTTCGCAATGACTGTCCTCTTTCCGGATGATTATCATATTTATATCATAATAAATATCTGAGACACACCAGATGAGGGGTTCGATACCAGCCTTTGGTAGGCTCTCATTGTTCATAGGATCTTGGTTACACTGAACGGTTGACGTCTTTACTCAGTCCATCGATCCCTGAAGACCACTTTTTACGAATATAGCTTGCAGTTCGGAACTTGTGAGCTGACGGTAGTTTACACTCGGCACTCCGGCCACCCCCAGTTTGAGACAGCCGACAGTCTATTTTTCACACAGTCTACACATTTTATAGTTAAAAAATGTTTGTCATTTTAATAGAAATAACCAAGCTTTTTCTGATAATGTAACGGTTCTAAAAAGTAGTTGAAATAAACATAATTGTTCTTTATATTTTGATTTGAATAGAGAAACTGTTTTATCTTTGACCCTCTAGTGGCCTACATCCAAACCTTGAGAAGTACGGCGCAAGCCTTTACCCTTCAACTTAACCTTCGCTTAGAATCTTCTCAAAAGATAGATATATTTGCAAAAAAGACACACGTCACGAAGCAGATGGGCTAAATTAAATTTAAATCTTAAAACAACTGGTGTCTCGAGTGCAGGGAAGAGGGCGAGACTCTGTCATCTCCGCTGACGGTTACGTTGAATAATGTCGTGCTGCCTAAGCGTAGATCTAAGACATCCTCTGATAGGTTACGATACTTTTTCCCGGAAGTCCAGATAATCAAAATGTATTTTCACAAGTGCATACTTACACACTGATGTATCCAATCTTCAATATCTCTTTGAAAATTGTTTCATGCTTCAAACTTTAAAAAGTTATTTAAAAGTCAGTGTAAATATGTTATAAAATTCTTGAACAGAAACTACGATTTTCATTCAAGTATTAAATGCGTTTGCGATGTTTTTTTATTTAACGTATAGTTGTGACATTTAATTTTCAGTGTTTGCATATTGCAACAGTTGTTTTGTCATACCATAATATGTTATAAAATTGGCTGACGTTCAGGCCAGGCTTATATATATATATATATATATATTCTTTTCAAATATAATAGGCATTTAATATTCTTATTTTTCACTGACCTACTTGTTTAAATGACTTGTAAGAATACTTCAATAATTCACATGCATTGTTACGAGTGATAATGCATGAGAGACAAAGGGGTAACAGCGCTTCTCTTGCAATCGAAAGGATGCACGAGGTACGGGTTTTTTAATTAATTGGTGTTTTGTGCCGTACTCAAGAATATTTCACTTATACGAAAGCGGCCAGAGGGAGGAAACCAGTAAACAACGAACACCACGCACACATGTTAATTTACTTATTTTCATTTTCCATCGAAATTTGACGATCATGTCCAGTCAAAAAGACTCCGCCGAGTCGCAAAACAATGGGCACTTACTTTTTTACTGTAGTTATCACAGCGTATGCGCAGTGAATGAAGCCATTGTTTCGTATACCGGTACACATACATGGGGAATAACTTATGATTCAACATATATTATCCCCTGGACACTTATGCGCATCAGTGTAACACAGAAAAACAAATACGAGCAAATACATGTACCAGCATTTTATATTAATCTGTTGTCAAATTCGTTAAATTCGTAAAAAGCTATCTAGTGGGTGTATACCGTTTGTGGTTTTGCAATACATCCTTGAAACTAATCTCAAATGATGTGGACTTCAAATACAAGGCTCAAATTCTAGATGACGAGATACTGAACACAAAAAACACATCAGACACGGAGGGGCCGAATTGGTTATCGTTTTTACCTCTCATTGTAGAATAATGATGTTTTGTGGCTACATGTCAGAAGTTTTAGAAATCGCATATTGCGGGAAATATGGAAGAATATTACTGGCTTTACAAATAACATTTATTTATTTATTTATTTATTTATTTGATTGGTGTTTTACGCGGTACTCAAGAATATTTCACTTATACGACGGCAGCCAGCATTATGATGCGTCAAAAACTATAAACTGCGGTACTATAGTAATAATTAGTTCATGTTCATCTGTATGTGAACCGCTGAATACTTTTCGCTTGACTTTAACTGCATAGCTCTTGCGGTAAGCCGTTTTCATGTGGGTTATCCGCTATGGTTTCAAAGGAAGCTGGTAGTTTGAAATGAAAAGCACGGTGATTTTGAGGCATGTAGGACAAAAGACAATACTATCGTACTCTGTCCTTTTATTTGAAAAGGAAACAGACATTATGTCTAAACTTGGCGTACCCCGCACTATTTTTCAGAACTTCTGCATGGCGAGAATTCAGTGATCAACTGGTGTAACAGCCTCAAAGGATCGTTGAAAGTAGTTCATGGACAGTTTTGCTATACAATGCACAGGGAGAGAGTCACGTGGTCAGCTGCGGTCCAGAAGTGCAGAGCCAAAGGTGGCCAGCTGTTCAAGCCAGATAACATGGCATTAGGTTATGTTCTGCATCAAAATGGAGCAGATTGGAAACATTGGGCTGGTGCAAATGAAAGTGACGGCGAATTTTACTGGCTTGATGGTAAATATTCCTTCGATGACTATAATCGTTCGATTTATTAATTTTTAATTTACTTTTACGGCTTGATAATCGGCTTTTTACGGAGCTGTAAAGGTGACATGGTTAGAAAAAAATTGTAAATAGAAAAAGAAATAAAAGGACAACTTTTCAAGTTTCAGTTAAGTTTTTTTAAGTCGTCCGCACAACTTAGTAAAGGTCTCGTGCGCGCGACCTAATAAAGATCTCGAGAGCACGAGATAATTGATCAATAGAAATACACAGTCATGTCGTCCGCACGAGATCTTTGTTAGAGTTGTGCGCACGAGATCTTTGTTAAGTCGTGCGCACGAGATCTTTATTAAGTAAATTATCTCGTGAGCACGAATTATTTAAAGGTAAACTCACACTTTGAAAGGTGTGTGTGTGTTTTTCTATTTATTTGGGGGGGGGGGGGGGAGGGTAACCATGTCACTTTACGGCAGAGTATTTTTTCTATTCTCTAGCGGTGTATTGATGTTGATATTCAGGTCAGTGTTTTGTGAACTGTCTTTCTACACAACGAAAGACCATTAGAAATTAGAATATTGTTTAAGCTTGTAGGCCTGTCAAGTATTGCATGATAACTAAAGATCTTAAGCCCCGTCTAGACTGTCCAACGTCACTCATCTTTTGTTGAGTCAGCAAGAGTCAAAAAGTTGAGCCGTGTTGAGTAGCCTGGACGGGTTCTTCAACTCCATTCAACAACACTCAACACCATCCATCATTGTTGAATCGGAAGTGTGCGTGTGTATTTTTTGTCAACAAGTTGAGTCAAGTTGAGTGAAAGTAGCCAATCAGCGGTCGTGTAGAAATAACGTCACCGACTGGGCAAAATGGCGGCATCAAAAGCGAAAGAGAGGGACTGGACTCACGATGATACAGTTTCGTCGATACAGGAGTATGAGAAATACCCCTGCCTGTACAACACTTTCTCTAAAGATTACAAATACAGGGACAAAACAAAATCGTTTTATCTCATGTATTGGAGAGAAAGATGGAAATTTCCCTTCAATTTTTCGAAAGATTGTCAAAAAAAAAAAACAGCTCAACACACGACAACAGTGTTGGACAATGTTGACCTATCTGATTTGTAGTGTGGACGGGACACGCAGCTTCTTCAGCATGCTGTTGAATCAACAAAAGTTGAGCGATGTTGGATAGTGTGGGTGGGGCTTTAGGAAAGGTTCGGTCCGAAGAGATCAAAGAGATCGTATGGGCGACAAATGAAGCCAGTCAACACCACACTTTACCTACACTTACATGTATGCTATTTTCAAGACAGTGCGCTACGATGTCTCTGGTGGAGGTCTGTGTTTTTACTCATAGCTGGAAGTCTAGAGAATTTGGTGCTTGAAATATCCTTGTGTTGCTGGAAAGTGTCACTGTCCATCTTAACTCATTGTCATCCCCATCTAATATCTCAATAGACATATTCGAATGGTAAACTTCGTGGCAAGAATCCACGTGACACTTAGTAGTTGATTGGAATGCATGAGGTTAATTCGCCCTGTAGACTGTCGAGCAGCGCGTGTATGTGGTTTCGCACCCATGTACAGGAAATTCAAAGTCGTCCGTTTATCTCACTAGACAACAAACAAGACATGCAGAACCCGGCAGTTTTAGAGGGGTATACCGTTAACCGGTAACATGACATTATAATCAACGTTCTATTTTCAGTTACAAATGGCAACAACAGACAAAACGTGAAATCTAAATTGTTAAACTTTAATCCATGTAAAGATAATTTTTGAAATATATATAATGTGGTTAGTATAATTTATTCACAAGTAAAGTCCACGCAATCGAAAGATAAGGAAGCTTGAATTACGGTAAATGACCTTAAGTTTCGCTCCCAGACTTGGAAAGTGTATCCCATGATTCATTGCGTTGACTGTGGTTGTGCCAAGAGAGCATCTGAGGTGGTCAGAAGATTATATGGACAGTTCCAAAATGTAACAAGTCAGCTCACGCTTCACTGAGCAGTCGGTCTAAGCTCCTGCCACCAACAGTTCATGCTTTCCTCAGTTTTAATCATAATGAAATTAATACATAAAGGCTTACTTCACACCTGCATTCTTGTTAAAATCTTTGGTATGACCCGACCCGGGTTTGATTCCGGCGTGGACACTCTAACCATTAGGCCACCACAGCGGTCGTTGGTGTACATGTACACTTACTTGTTAATATACATGTGGACGGTAATACTTAACTGGGTAAATGGACTTCTCCAGAAAAGAAATGGATTCTTTCGCACTATAGTTTAATACAGTCTTCCATATCCGGTCTCTTTTTAGGCATGACTCGTGATAACACTGAATATGCTAAATATCAGATCACAATGTTGCTATATTTTCGCTCAGTTTTTGTATTATGTATATATCTGATTGGTGTTTTACGCCCTACTCAGGAATTTTTCACTTATACGGCGGCGGCCAGCATTATGGTGGAGCGGACAGAAATAGGGGGAAACCCACGACCATCCGCAGGTTGCTGCAAAACCGTGTTCAGCCAGAGAGGAAGCCAGCATGAGCTGGATTTGAACTCATAGCGATCGCATTGGCGAGAAGGTCCTTGGTCATTGCGCCGTGCTGGCACGCTAACCACTTCGGTCAAAGAGGCTCTCATTATTTTTTAAAATAGTTTTGGAATTCGTAGTATATATGCACTGTATCAGATTTCATATCACACTACTTTTATTTCCCCTCCAGGCTCTCCTGTTGTCAGCAGTATCTGGGACAGTATGGCAGATATGGCAACAGCAGTCAAAGGCTGGCTAACGAATAGACTCTTATGTATGACTTTAAACTTCGAACAGAATTCAGGTAGTTTCAAGTTTTGGTGGGAAAAAGACACCTGTTCCGATGAGTATTCCTATATCTGTGAACATGGTAAGTAAAATTTTGTACCCTTTTCACCCATAGTTTCATATACTATGGGTAAAAGCACTAAGTTGACCTAGTTTCCGGCTACTGTTAAATACAATAAACCAAAATGGACGTTCCGGGTCGACAATCATAAGACCAATTTCCAAATCGACGTTTAACACAAACCACCAAAAACTGAGATAGTATATAAAGTATACAATTTGGACTTTTGTTTCCCTATCTTGTTATAGGGAATCAAAATGTGTACATCTATTTTGAGACTGATCCACATCCGACTAGACGACAAACACCATACCGCTTGAACCAAAACGTCACATTGCATAAGGCTCAACTTATCAGATTTTTCAACGAAAAAATCTTGTTTGGCCAAGATGGTCTTCATACTGAAATTGTAAAAATACTAATCGTTTGATTTGTGATATTTGTTTGTAGGCTGAACATTACAAAACCACCATATATAGCTATAACTATGGTAGTTAGTGGGGTGTAAACCGGACACCTGATTTGAATCTAGCCTAGGACATGAAATTTAATATCATTTAATATTTAATGCTAAACCAATACTATCGCCCTCCTACCTCCCCAATCTTCCAATAATAATCACACAAACGTTATATCTACATTTGGAATAACACGCACTACTTTTCAGAAATACCAATGAACAACCGGTGTAAGAGGCTTGAAGGATGGGCGAATATAGTCCATGGACAGTTTTGCTACACAATGCACAGTGAGAGTGTCCCGTGGTCAGCTGCTGTTCTGAAGTGCAGAGCGAAGGGCGGACAGCTGTTTAAGCCCGACAACATGAATTTAGTGCACGCTCTGTACTACAATCGACCAGATATGAAACAATGGGCTGGCGCAGATGAACGTGGTGGCAAATTTTACTGGCTTGATGGTAAATATTCTTTTGATTACGATACGGTTTTTTCTCGATGTTATTAAGTGTTAATTTACTTTTTACGTCTTGTTAACCGGGTTTATTACTCTCTGGCTGTACATTGAAGATAATTTTGATATCAAGGTTTTATGGACTGTCTTTTGAAAACCATGAAAAATCGACCATGTGTATGCCCCACAAGTAATATAGCCATGACTAGATTTGATTAAATCAGTAAGTAGGCTACTTGTCTTACTGTGCAAGCCTGTATCAATACATGATGTTTTGAGATCTTAAGCTTTGGTCTCCGTGAGGATGCTATATGACAGAGATATACACACGACACAGCTGTGCATGGACAAATTAAAGGCTCTTTCCCTATTAGACTACTTTCATCATTTAGACTACAAGTACTCACTACTTAGTTACAGATAACGCACCTCTGTGCCTCCAGCGATGGTCTGTGTTCTCTTACAGCTGTACTTTTTTTATTTGACGGGTGCTTTACACCGTGCTCATGCAGGAGTATTTCACTTCTACAACGGCGGTCAGCATTATTGTTGGAGGAAAGCTAGCAGAGCCAAGGAGAAACCCGCAACCATCCGCAGGTTGCTGACAGACCTTCCTACGCACGGCCAAAGAGGAAGCCAGCTTGAGCTTTTAGGGCTAAATAAAGTTTTCTTTTAGTTATTTGATTGCTGTTATCGCCATACTGTGGAATGTTTCACATGTATGGACGATGGCCGTCAGTTTTATGAGTGGAATAAAAGGAAAGCCCGACATAAACCGCCAACGTGACGAATTTTCCAACATGTGACAGGCAGATCGTAAAACTGGGTAACAGCCCCGCAAGCAGTATGGGCGGGAGACATCCTTGTAAGGCTTGAGAGAGTCACTGTGCAACTTAACCTTTTAGCATTTCCACCTGCTGACAAAAGGTGTAATCTTCACTATTAACATCGGTCAAAATACAAGATGTTTGCCAGAAGGTGAATACAGCTTAGCGATTGGGATGTTATACATTATACCGCATTATTAAGATACATGCCTTTAACTCCCAAAATCACATCAGGCCAACTTTCAATACCATTCTCGGAAAGATAATTATCACCATAGCACTTTTTTCATCGATCTCGGTCCCTGTGGCAACACGTCTGTTCATTCGAGATCACGCGCCTTTCTACGTGATCCTACGGTACGAGACAAGGCTCGTGTGTAGGTCAGCGCCATCAGCGCAGTGATTTCCCCCCAAATTTGGAGACAGTTGTTGATAGAGGAGTATCAGATATTTAATACGTATTTTCAGATTCCTGGAGTCTTGCAACGTTATAAAAATCAGGTACCATCGTGTATCTGAATTAATCAAAAACACCCAGAAAAAATTAATAAATGATTTAGGCCTACTCACGTATTAACTAATGAATATTAAGTTATTCAAAACGGCGGCGCCCATGAAAGACAGCATGAGAATAGAGTTCCAAGAAGTAATCGCGTATGCCAAGTCAAGCGGTTTCTGTAGACTTGAAGGCAAAACAGGTCACCGCCCTTCGTACGGCATATAAGAAAAAATACGTCATTGCAGTCTAATCGACTGGATATGGTAAAAGCCTTGTGTATCAGCTTATGCCGTAGGTTATTCAGCGTCGAGAACACAGTGAGGAATCCACGATAACTATTGTTGTATCTCCACTGAATTCTGTTATGCAAAATCAAGTGCTAAGTGTGTAAATATATTTAAATTGTTATGGTTCAGCTTGAGCATGAACGGAGATGATGATAATACCCACGGACGCATGTAAATAGCCCACTGCTCCACGGTTCGGTACGTTCGCCATCACCTGCAGTTGTTTACATAATGCGGAAGTAGTCATCTCAAAATTGACGTAATACACGAGCCTAGCCTTCGTTTTGACAATTGGGTTTACTGCATATTATCATACAACTCAAAATGTTTTAACAATGACATAAGCCGTTCTTTTATTTTTTTTTAGGATAAACCCCAAGCGAAAACAAGCTGATAACCAGGCCCCATCGTTTATAATCAAAGATATTGACTGTATCATTTTTTTAATTTTCCGTTAATCATTACGTCATCCCGGTGTATTCACGGCTTCAAGATTATGCGTATTACGTACTGTTTGAACGTGGGAAGGTCTGCCAGCAACCTGCGGATAGTCGTGGGTTTCTCCCGGGCTGTGCTCGGGTTCCTCCCACCATAATGCTGACCGCCGTCGTATAAATGAAATAGTCTTGAGTACGGCGTAAAACACCAATCAAATAAATAAATAAATACTGCATGAACTTCCATACACGTCTCTGCCTATATTTCCTTAGATACACCCGTTGTAGGCGACTTCTGGGATGGCATGGCAGATCTGGCAACAGAAATCAAAGGCTGGTGGAGGACAAGGACCTTGTGTATGACCTTAAACAGCAAGTACAATCCAATAACAACACAAAACGACTATTGGTGGGAAAAGGACACCTGCTCTGATGAGTATCCTTATGTTTGTGAACATAGTAAGTAAAATCTTCTTTTCACCTATAGTCTGACGTTTAGGATCAGATCACTTATGAGTACAAAGAACTGTTTGATATAAACTCAGATTTTATTGGACATAAAGTAATGACGTGGAAACCATAACGTTAACCTGACTTAGTTTTCTACGTTTCCTAGTTTCTAGCTACTTAAAGAAAATCTCTCAGGACAACTGCAAGTCAATGTACATACTCTCTGTCCAGTCTATGCTTGTAGATTTACTTACTTGGAGAGGCATAGTTCCATTATTAGAACCAATCCCACACTTTGCTGTTATAAACACTATCCTCTAAAATAGGTTTCAAATAAGGCTCACATCTAAATAAATGTATGAAGCAACTTCGACCTGGATTTTCGCCACTTGTTTTCATAGCAGTCGTGAAAAGAAAGGAATTATGAACACAGACTCAAGAACATTCCTGTAAAGTCGACAGTAACGGTTGCTTGCATAATCAGAAGGTTAGAAGCGACGGTAGAAAGGAATGAAGAAAATGAACTATAATGCGAAGCGATAGAAAGATATTGCAAAGCCATGAGAAGATAATGCGAAGCGATGGCGCAATATTGCGGAGCGATGGGCCGTGTCATCGTTTCACACCATCGTCCTGTTTCTTCGCGTTACCGTTTTATCGCTTAGTTTCATCTTTCTTTCGCTTCGTTCTTTCACCCTGCATTAAAATTCTCACGGGACCAAAACAGTGCATTGTTGTCTGCACTTTATCTTACCTATCGATACTTGTCTATTCGAATATTTAGAACACTGAAAGTGATTGCAGAGCAAGAATCTCGTGATGTATTATATGATACCAGCGGCTTAAGAATTGAAAATGTTTTTACATTTCTAAAGTTTCCAACATGTAAATGTGTAACACGTTTGAGTTTAAGATTACATTTAATGAATAGGAAATGGTAAGCTCAAGAGGCGATTTTAATTTTCTATCTGGACCTTATTTTATATCCACGGCGGCCACAGCAGAAACTCTCAAATCCGTATAGTCTGTGTGCAGTGAAACTCCCGTAGAAGTTTCATTTGGTCTAAAATGTTAAACAGTTTAAAGGGACGTTTCGCCGAAATTCATGATTTTTGAGTTGGTTGAGCTAAACATAAAATGAGTTGCGTTTGACTCCTAATTAATTCTCATATATTTACCCAAAAATGTCAATTAAGAGAATTTTAATGGGAGATCCATCACTGGTCTTAACTGTCTACCCAACGAGAAAACATTCAAATGAGGTTGCGCAAAGAATCCACAATGCAACACTAGCTCGTGGATTGCACAGATAGACTGAAAGCGAATTATAAGTTACATGGTAGGAAGTATAATTGAAATACACTGGGTAGCAAAAACATTGGGCCTTTTTTTTTTTGGTCATATGAACATGGTACCAAATTATTACCAAAATGTCATTCCAACTAACGCAGTCGTTACTGATTGATTTCCTATCCCGTCAACATTTTGTTTACTTCACGTCTTCATATTGTAGAAATTATTTTCAATTTCATGTGCAAAACATTGTATTTTTCTGTATTAGACTTGTCAACGCTGGCTGTTTGTATGTGTAGCTGGATTGATGCATGTACACGAAGGAAATGCGACAGTGACATGTCCCCATGGTACATAAATTTCCTGTGTGCTTCCGTTTTAAAGCTTAAGTATGCTTGACCATTATAGTGGACAGTGAGTTGGAAGTATCTGGAGCTTAAGCCTCAGAATTCTGTTGAGGCGAACCCTACATTATCCAGGTTTAGTACCATGTTATATTTGGTAGTTAGTCCAACTAACCCATTCCAGGAGAAATAAGTTGTCTATTGTTTTGGCAATAGGACAAATGATGTGTCGTGTCTTGTACCTGAGTTGATTTTCTCCTTATCTGAAAGTTGTTTCCGATACAAATGATGATATGAACTGTCAAATAAGCATGGACCACTTGTAGGAGATAAATAAACAGGGTGGAAAGCCTGCAGTCAGCAGACCTAACACCTTGTCTCCGACTGGACGGTCTTCGCTGGGGCTTTTCTGAAATCTGATTAATACCTGGATCAACTCTGGGACGAACTTGGAGTTTTTAATGGGTATATGAAAGCACTCATCCTTCCTAAGCGTCAAGCCCCGAAGTCAGAAGTTACAAAAAGGTTGTCAAAGTATGATACAGTGATCTCAATGTCGGCATACTTATAGTGTTATACCTAACACAACACCCTCACCCTCCCCACAGCTCACAAGCACGCAGTACAATGATTTCATATTTGCATAATAAAACAATGTTCGGTAAGACTAAATGTAGCTAGGAACTTCTAACATTAACCATTAACTGAATTTGTAATCATTAGTTTTCCCGAATCCCATAAGTAATACATAACATTTTGACAAAACGCTATATTCGTGAACGCGCACATACGGGCACTTCCCATGGTATTGGCACCTACAAACTTTTCTGAGGTGAAAGGTAGGGTTGAACTTTTGCCAACATGAAGCTGAGTCTGGTAGTAACTGTTTGAACCTCCGTGTAGACGGAACACAATCCTTTAGATGGCAGTATGGGTAAAACAACGAATAAATGGAACTCCTTGGTCTCAGAAGCTGTGGGGCCATCACATGTTCTGCACACACACACACACACGCACACGCACACGCGCGCGCGAACACACACACACACACATTCGAAATTTTGTAATTTGTAACGTCGGTCAGTGTAACACATCGTCCTGATGTGGTGAAAACCCTAGGCGTTTATTCCTCCGATAGGGCTCATACCGCCGCCTCAAGTCATCTCCGTAGCTCATCTATGAAAACTATATCGGCCAGCAAAACTCAGTTCAGTATTTGGCCTATTCATGGCATATTTTCCGGAGATTTTCAAGTGATAAAGCAAATAAATCAGCTGTTTTATGAAGCCATGCGTACATGTTTGCCAATACAAAGAATATTAGAATATCGCGTATATCTAGGCTTCTACCATAATGAGGAAAATTTCCCTTTGCGATTTTGCGGATCCAGGAGCTTTCCGCCACCCCCCCCCACCCCCACCCCCCCCCCCCCCGCCACCTTGTTTGGGACAATGCGCCGCCCTCTTTTGATTTGCTTCCTGCGACCCTGATATGCCACACTGTTGTTTTGTGTACACTCTCACATTTAAACTTGACGAGTGACGAGAGGGTACATCAGTGTTAGCTGATAATGGAAAACACAGCAACTACACATTTTCACATTTGCATGAATCAAGAGATGCATTGAAATGCCATTCCATCGCTTCGCCTTATCGTGTCATCGCTTCGTACTATCGTTCATTCGTTTCGCACTCCTTCCAGCGTACCCTTCCATTGACTGGTTTCGCCACGTTATGTATGTGTGGTTATATAAAGGCGCCTTCCACTACTGCTCAGTCAGGAGCAGAATCTTATATCGGATTACCTTTGGTTGACACTGTTACAACTAATTTTTTGGTGTGCGTTTTGAAGGCTGACCTTTCTTGAAATCACACCATTGTATTCTAGGAAATGTTCAAAACTAAGACGAAATGATTGTCTTGTTACACCAAGAAGGAGGGTTCTCAGAATCAATGTCTTGTCATACCCCAAAATAGGGCTCTCACAATAAATGGCTGGTCATACTCCAAAATAGGGTTCTAAGAATGTTATGCCTTCACACCCCAAAATATGAATTTCAGAGAGAGTGTCTGGTAACACCCTAAAATAACGTTCTCAGAATGAATTGCTGATCACAGTCCAAGATCTTAACCTTATGTCTGGTCACATCCCAAAATAGAGTTCTCAGAATGAATGTCTGTTCACATCTCAAAATCGGGTTATTAGAAGGAATGGTGTTGTCACACCTTATAACAGGTTTCTCAGAATGGTTTACGCCAAAAAATAGGGTTCTCAGAAGGCATATAAGGTTCAAAACCCCAAAACCGGTTCTCAGAATGAATGTCTGCTAACACTCCAAAACAGGCTACTCAGAATGAATAGCTGGCCATAACCCCCAAAAAGGATCTCAGAATGGATGTCTGGTAACACCCCAAAATAATGTTCTCAGAATGAAAGCCTAGTCATGCCGCAAGATAGAATTCTCGGAATGAAAGACTGGTCACATCCGAAAATAGGGATCTCGGAATAAATGGCAGTTCACACCCAAAAATCGGGTTCTCGGAATGAATGTCTGGACACACTCTAAAATAGTGTCCTCAGAATGAATGTCTGGACACACTCTAAAATAGGGTCCTCAGAATGAATGTCTGGACACACTCTAAAATAGGGTCCTCAGAATGAATCCCAAGATAGGGTTCTCACAATGAATAGCAGGTCAGACCCCAAATCGGGTTCTTAGAATGACAGTCCACAGCCCTAAATAGGATCCTCAGAATGAATGTCTGGCCTTACTTCTAAATCATCCGTGTTTTTCTCATTTATATAAACTGTTTATGATTTGGTTCTTATCTTCCAGATCTTGACGCTGCCTCAGAAGTAGAAGTACAAAAAAATTCAACTAGCACCATAGCAAGACCAATGCCAGTATCTATAGGTAAAATATTTCAGTGACTAAACTTAAAAATGCACGATTAATCATTTATCACAACCGCATGGAAAGTTTGAGTGGCATTTAGAAAAGGGGAAGAAAGTACACTGGAAATGTCTTATGGATAGACAACTTATTGGTTTATTGACGCTAAAGTGTTAATAGGCGTGTTAATAAACCTAGAAGTTGTATTTCCATAAGAAAAACTTTTCTAATGTACCTCCTGGGAAGAGTTTAATAGGTTCGATAACATAAAATTTTGGAACTTTGGCTCTTGGTATTTTAACGCAGCATTGATTGACTTAACCGATCAAAAAAAAAGCCTAACAACAACAACAAGCATTCGCCCATCAGTTTTGTATGATTCTGTCAGGTTACCACCAGTCAACCACAGTCAAGCACAGTCATGTGCAATTTCAACCGTTCGCACAGAGTTAGGGTAAAAAAATGTCCCAGTGTGTTTCCTCTGGAGTACATCCTAACTTTGTTGTTATATCCCATCCGAGACTAAAACAGGAACGTGACATATCACTGTAAAATATGTTATCATATGCAATCATGCATCAACGTAATGTTCAAAGCCAGCTCGGGGCGGTAGATCCAGGATCAATTCGGTAAGTCGTCTCACTGAAGCAGCACTAGATAAAAGAGCGGTGGTAATCCGCCCTACAACAAGGGGGCACATTACACGTACTTGCACTCTAAGGACTCCTACGTCTCCATATGAAAATCAACTACGACATTAAACCCTAAGCACTCACTAAGGACTCCAAGTAAGCCTTGGCTAGGGAATTCGCATGTAGATTCCCGAGCCCCTACTGCTGGACGACAATAAACCGTCGACGACGCTCTTGTGCGCAATATTGCGCTCGTTGAATATCACTTATTTGTATGTCAGTTGTGGGGAAAGTTCCTTATTAACTTGCCAAAGGCCAGTGGTTTATGCCAGGTACCACGGTTTACTGTGCACATGAAAATGACCGCCATTGTATAAATGAAAAATTCCAGAATTAATTTCTAGACTTTCGGCTATTACTACAAATTAAGCCTCAATCTGGCTTCGGATGGTGGCAGGTTTTCTCCAACCCTATTGCTGACCGCCCTCGTATGGGGGAAATATTTTTGAGCGCGGGGTAAAATAACAATCAAATAAATAAATTACTAAAAATGTCTAGTTGTTAGGATGTAGTTCTCGCAGTAAACACAGCAATCTGCCCAAGTTATACAGTTATCATTGTGTATAGACTTGTATAGTTCTCAACACTGAAGACAGTGATAAACCCAAGTTATACAGTTATCTTTGTGTACAAACTTGTGTAGTTCTCAACACTGAACACAGCGATATACCCAAGTTATACAGTTATCATTTGGTACAGACTTGTGTAGTTCTCAACACTGAACACAGCGATATACCCAAGTTATACCGTTATCATTGTGTACAGACTTGTGTAGTTCTCAACACTGAACACAGCGATATACCCAAGTTATACCCTTACCATTTGGTACAGACTTGTGTAGTTCTCAACACTGAACACAGCGATATACCCAGGTTATACACTTATCATTTGGTACAGACTTGTGTAGTTCTCAACACTGAACACAGTGATATACCCATGTTATACAGTTATCATTTGGTACAGACTTGTGTAGTTCTCAACACTGAACATAGTGATATACCCAAGTTATACAGTCATCATTTGGTACAGACTTGTGTAGTTCTCAACACTGAACACATCGATATACCCAAGTTATACACTTATCATTTGGTACAGACTTGTGTAGTTCTCAACACTGAACACAGCGATCTGCCCAAGTTATACGGTTATCATTTGGTACAGACTTGTGTAGTTCTCAACACTGAACACAGCGATATACCCAAGTTATACACTTATCATTTGGTACAGACTTGTGTAGTTCTCAACACTGAACACAGCGATATACCCAGGTTATACACTTATCATTTGGTACAGACTTGTGTAGTTCTCAACACTGAACACAGCGATATACCCAAGTTATACACTTATCATTTGGTACAGACTTGTGTAGTTCTCAACACTGAACACAGCGATATACCCAAGTTATACACTTATCATTTGGTACAGACTTGTGTAGTTCTCAACACTGAACACAGCGATATACCCAAGTTATACACTTATCATTTGGTACAGACTTGTGTAGTTCTCAACACTGAACACAGCGATATACCCAAGTTATACGGTTATCATTTGGTACAGACTTGTGTAGTTCTCAACACTGAACACAGCGATATACCCAAGTAATACAGTTATCATTTGGTACAGACTTGTGTAGTTCTCAACACTGAACACAGCGATATACCCAAGTTATACCGTTAACATTTGGTACAGACTTGTGTAGTTTTCAACACTGAAGACAGCGATATAAACAAGTTATACCGTTACCATTTGGTACAGATTTGTGTAGTTCTCAACATTGAACACAGCGATATACCTAAGTTATACAGTTATCATTTGGTACAGACTTGTGTAGTTCTCAACACTGAACACAGCGATATACCCAAGTTATACAGTTATCATTTGGTACAGACTTGTATAATTCTCAACACTGAACACAGCGATATACCCAAGTTATACACTTATCATTTGGTACAGAGTTGTGTAGTTCTCAACACTGAACACAGCAATCTGCCCAAGTTATACAGTTATCATTTGGTACAGACTTGTGTAGTTCTCAACACTGAACACAGCGATATACCCAAGTTATACGGTTATCATTTGGTACAGACTTGTGTAGTTCTCAACACTGAACACAGCAATCTGCCCAAGTTATACAGTTAGCATTGTGTATAGACTTGTATAGTTCTCAACACTGAACACAGCGATGTGCACAAGTGATATAATTACTATTATATAGACTCAAGTAGTATACCACATTAATCAAATGGTAAGGATTTTAACTGACAATGGATTTCTATTTCTAATGGAATTTCTTTGTAGGTATAGCATCAGCGTGGAAAAAACCGAACAAATCGTCGAAACAGTTTATATATACGGGTAAGGTTTGTCAGTTGAGCTTTGGTATCATAAAGTCTGTTACTTGTCTGAAGTGTTTTGGATTTGTGAGGAAGTTTACGTGTTTTTGTCATTATCTAACAAACTTCTAGCAAATGCCAGCGAATGAATTATGTCTATCTATTAAGGGACCATATTTTAAACATGCAGGCATAAAGATGAGAAGCACGATTACATGGAATAACGTGCCTGATGAAGTTTTATCTCTTAATATTGGGAATAAATTGAATTAGAAACGACATTAAAGCGATTTAATACATTGGGTTCAATATTTCTATGAATGAATCTCACAGAGAATAACTAAAACACGGTGTTAGCACTCCACAATTAACACTGAGTGTAGGCCTACACACCACATGTAAATCTAGCCAAGTTGATAGATTAGCATATTTAGCCTTAACACTACAGCGCCATGGTTAAAACGTAGCTAACGTAGTTTAATTTAATATTTTAGAAGCTAAGACACATGTGCACTTAGCACAAAGCTAAGCTGGACGTTTATACGGTAACGTAAAAATCGACTCGAACTCACCTTATTTTTGCTATCGTCCGAATCCCTAAAACGCCGGAAATGTAATATGTCAAAGCCAGCATAGGCAAACCATCTTTCAGCAGTAATCCAGATGTTTAAACTGATGAGCAGGGTGATGGGCCGCGAAAATTGTATCCTACTCAACATTCTCTTTAAGAATTGCATGCCCTGTAAACGGAATGTTGGGTGGAATAAAAGGTTCGCGGCCCATCACCCTGCTCGGGGTTGAGAAAAAATAATTCCAAACATGGCACACGCTGATTTGAGTTGTTCAATTCAAAAGTTTAGACGGCTGGATTACTCTTGAAATGTTGTTTACCAATGCTGGCTTTGACATATTACATTTCCGGCGTTTTCGAACCTTTTTTTGTCCGCGTGGAAGTCTATATTAACGTCCAGCTTAGCATTGGGCTAGTGCACAACCGCAACCAAAAATACCTGCATTGATCTTTTGTTGACACTGGTTTACAATTACAGCATAATTTTACTCCAATTTTCAGGTATCAAGCGCATTAACAATGTATTCAACCCAAAGCTGATAGCCAAACCAGACGTGTTGCTTTCTGGCACAGATATCGCACACTGTTCACGAATCTGTTCTCAGGACATATGCTGCGAACTGTTAAACCATTTTCCACCTAACACTTGTGCTCTGTATTGTGACGAAAAGAGAGCGAAAGCCAATGGAGCTGACTCTGTCATTGGTTCAAAAGTCTTTATCATACGCCCATCTTAAATGGCTTCCGATAGGTTTGGGTTGGTACCTGCATTTACCTGATAGGTAGATTAAGTTATGATATAATATGCTTATGTCTACTCTCGACTTCTTCAATTCCTTGAAAAGCAGCGAGTTTCAGGTAGCACATTTATATATGTGACGAACGTTGACGTTGAACTGTATTTTTCTTTCGTAAAACGTGTACACAAGACAAATATGTAGGTGTGTATATTGACACAAACATCTTAACGCCTAGAGCTTTTTGTCATTATTCACCCTTTGTTTGAATGAGAGAAATCGTCACTGAATTATGCACAGAAAACCATTAAACCCGCTATGGTCAAACATCTTCCACAGCCATACCCTTCGTTAAAATAAAGACTGATGACAGTTTAAAAATTAAACTGTGTTTGTTGTCATATTTATTTTCTTGATCATGAAATAAATCTCTTGTTTACCGAAACCGTTATGAGTAATATTTTTCTTGTAATCAATGCATCATTTTATGAAGAAAACAGGGGCTTCCGTGGCTCAGTTGGTTAGCGCGCTACAGCAGAGTAATGACACAGGAGCCTCTCACCAATGCGGTCGCTGTGAGTTCAAGCCCAGCTCATGCTGGCTTCCTCTCTAGCCGTACGTGAGAAGGCCCTCCAGCAACCTGCGGATGGTTGTGCGCTTCCCCCCGGGCTCTGCCCGTTTTCCTCCCACCATAATGCTGGCCGCCGTCGTATAAGTGAAATGTTCTTGAGTACGGCGTAAAATACAAATCAAATAAATAAATTTTTTTGATTGGTGTTTTACGCCGTACTCAAGAATATTTAACTTATACGACGGCGGCCAGCATTATGGTGGATGGAAACCGGGCAGAGCCCGGGGGAAACCCACGACCATCCGCAGGTTGCTGGCAGACCTTCCCACTTACGGCCGGAGAGGAAGCCAGCATGAGCTGGACTTGAACTCACAGTGACCGCATTGGTGAGAGGCTCCTGGGTCATTACGCTGCGCTAGCGCGCTAACGGAATGAGCCACGGAGGCCCCTCAAATAAATAAATAAAGCAGACGAATATCCTTTTTGCCGCAAGTTCGAATCTATACCCGTCAGCTGGTTTGAAAGTGGCTTTTACGCTAGAAATTGTCCCACGTTCCTGTAGAGGTGAGGTGGCCACGAACCATGTTTCATTTCTCAGTAGACCTGACCGACGCTCTGTACATAAATTAATCAGGACTACCATGTAACAGGCATTAACATAGAGAACAAGCTATAAACAGAATACTTTGCACGCGAACATCAGATGTGTTAATCTTAACAAACTGATAATACTAAAATAACAAACACCTTATAAAAATGCATTTTTTTTAATGTTTGATGTTGTTTGACTGTTTGGAATCTGGTCAGTGGCAGGCGTCTCTTGTCAGACCAAAGTTACTGATACTAGCCTTGGATCATGTTTGTCCGGTCCAGCTTGTCACATTCAAGTTTACAAATATGGAGTTGCTGACCAGAAGTTCATGTGTTATGACAGTTTGTCAACCATCATTCTGTCGTCGGTTTACTGACCTTGCTGTCGTCATTTTGCATTGTGGAAGTTCACAGACGGATTTACATAGTGCTGACGTGTGCGGACAAAGCAAGGCCAGTGCGTAAGTGAATATTCCATAGTCGCAGACTATTTTGACGATTGTTCGGGCGCATCTAAGCACATTTAACATTCCTGTCGATCCAGCCGGTACTAATGCTGGAATATTTAAATTCTGTCTCACCGAAACATGACATCTAGTCTCATTGTACAGACAAATGGACAAGTACCTGGCATATATTCTATTGTTCATCTCCAACAAAGAACATACAAAGTTTAGGGTCTCGTCCTCTTTCTTGAGCTCGTGTCTTTCACGCCCTAGTAGGCCTAGTGGGCCTCGTCCTATCTCTACCCTTACACGTCCTTGTGGACATGGCAGTCCGTGTGCTCCCCCTACTCACAAACGTCCTCGCGTTCTTTTTACTCTTATACGTCCTAGTGGGCCTGGTTTTCCTCACGCTCTCTCTACTCTTATACGTTCTGGTGCACCTGGTGGTCCTCGTGCTTTTTCTACTCTTATATGTCGTGGTAGAACTGGTGATCCTAGTGTTTCCTGTATTCTTACACGATCGGGTGGACCTAGTGGTCCTTGCGCTCTCTCTACTCTTACACGTCCTGGTGGACCTAGTGGTCCTCGTGCTTTTTCTACTCTTATATGTCGTGGTAGAACTGGTGGTCCTTGCGCTCTCTCTACTCTTACACGTCCGGGTGGACCTAGTGGTCTTGGTGCCCTCTCTACTCTTACACGTCCTGGTGGACCTAGTGGTCCTCGTGCCCTCTCTACTCTTACACGACCGGGTGGGCCTAGTGGTCCTCGTGCCCTCTCTACTCTTACAAGACCTGGTGGACCTAGTGGTCTTGGTGCCCTCTCTACTCTTACACGTCCTGGTGGACCTGGTGGTCCTCGTGCCCTCTCTACTCTTATAAGACCGGGTGGACCTGGTGGTCCTCGTGCCCTCTCTACTCTTACAAGACCGGGTGGACCTAGTGGTCTTGGTGCCCTCTCTACTCTTACACGACCGGGTGGACCTAGTGGTCCTCGTGCCCTCTCTACTCTTACAAGACCGGGTGGACCTAGTGCCCTCTCTACTCTTACAAGACCGGGTGGACCTAGTGGTCTTGGTGCCCTCTCTACTCTTACACGTCCTGGTGGACCTGGTGGTCCTCGTGCCCTCTCTACTCTTACACGACCGGGTGGACCTAGTGGTCCTCGTGCCCTCTCTACTCTTACAAGACCGGGTGGACCTAGTGCCCTCTCTACTCTTACAAGACCGGGTGGACCTAGTGGTCTTGGTGCCCTTTCTACTCTTACACGTCCTGGTGGACCTGGTGGTCCTCGTGCCCTCTCTACTCTTACACGACCGGGTGGACCTGGTGGTCCTCGTGCCCTATCTACTCTTACAAGACCGGGTGGACCTAGTGGTCTTGGTGCCCTCTCTACTCTTACACGTCCTGGTGGACCTGGTGGTCCTCGTGCCCTCTCTACTCTTACACGACCAGGTGGACCTGGTGGTCCTCGTGCCCTCTCTACTCTTATAAGACCGGGTGGACCTGGTGGTCCTCGTGCCCTCTCTACTCTTACAAGACCGGGTGGACCTAGTGGTCTTGGTGCCCTCTCTACTCTTACACGTCCTGGTGGACCTGGTGGTCCTCGTGCCCTCTCTACTCTTACACGACCGGGTGGACCTGGTGGTCCTCGTGCCCTCTCTACTCTTATAAGACCAGGTGGACCTGGTGGTCCTCGTGCCCTCTCTACTCTTACACGACCGGGTGGACCTAGTGGTCCTCGTGCCCTCTCTACTCTTACAAGACCGGGTGGACCTAGTGGTCTTTGTGCCCTCTCTACTCTTACAAGTCCGGGTGGACCTGGTGGTCCTCGTGCCCTCTCTACTCTTACAAGACCGGGTGGACCTAGTGGTCTTGGTGCCCTCTCTACTCTTACACGTCCTGGTGGACCTGGTGGTCCTCGTGCCCTCTCTACTTTTACACGACCGAGTGGACCTGGTGGTCCTCGTGCCCTCTCTACTCTTACAAGACCAGGTGGACCTAGTGGTCTTGGTGCCCTCTCTACTCTTACACGTCCTGGTGGACCTGGTGGTCCTCGTGCCCTTTCTACTCTTACACGTCCTGGTGGACCTGGTGGTCTTGGTGCCCTCTCTACTCTTACAAGACCGGGTGGACCTAGTGGTCCTTGCGCTCTCTCTACTCTTACACTTCCTGGTGGACCTGGTGGTCCTCGTGCCCTCTCTACTCTTACACGACCGGGTGGACCTGGTGGTCCTTGCGCCCTCTTTACTCTTACACGTCCTGGTGGACCTGGTGGTCCTCGTGCCCTCTTTACTCTTAGATGTTCTGGTGCACCTGATGGTTTAGGTTGTTCATATACTGTTATATATTTTGGTGGACCTTGTTCTTTATCTACTCCTATAATCTTTAATGAGCTTTGTCCTTCGCCTAGTTTTGTAAGTCCTGGTGAACCTCGTGCTTTATTAACATGCACCTTTAAAAGCTTTGGTGGACCTCGTGGCTCATCAGCTGTTGTAAGTCCTGGTTGACCTCTTGCACTGTCTACTTCTGGGTGCCCTTGTGGAGTTAGTCCTGCGTCTATTCCTCTAAATCCTTGTGGATCTTGTGTAACGTCTACTCCTGACAGTTCTAGTGGACCTCTTGCTTCATATTCTCTTGTAAGTGCAACTGTTGGGAGTTTTCCATTTGTTTCGTTTCCGTCCTTTGCGTAACAATCTTCTGAATAGCGCACGGATTCTCCTGAGGAAACAATATGGCAACTTTGACGCATTCAAACTGGAATATATTGAGTGTTGACATAAGTGTTTCTTTTTTTTGTTATCATTAGATCAGTTATAAAACAAAGTCGCCGGCTAAGTGTATTCAGATAACGATATTTAAGCAGCATTTCAGCTTTGCAACATGTCAGAAAACAAACATGGTGTCTTGGGGAATACATAACGAAAAAAGATGTTTCTGATGGGGGATACTCATCCGAAAAGTCTCCGAAAACAAACATGGTGTCCACTGTTGAGGGATATTTTGTCAACGTAAATTCCACCCACGAAAGCTAACAAACCAAAGCATATCTGAAAACTATAGAGGATATTTAACCGGAACATTTCAGAAAAATATACATCATGTATGCCTCATATCTCATGACATACATCATGTCATATGGGGGATAACTAGATGGGAATCGTTTCACTCCTGAGTTTCAAGCATCCTTAACTTGTTATATCGTTGTCGCTTGTCAAGGCAATTAGCACCTATTTTGCTTTTGGTGTTTGTTTATTTTTAGCTTGGACTGAAGACATTGTGGGTAGGTGCGTTTCTGTCACTATGGTGATCCCACACTTAGTACCTGACCACTTACCAACGCTTAATGTGTCCTGTACAAATTAAACCCTCTGCTTAGCTTTAGTTTTGCTTTTTTTTATTAATATCCCCACCTTGAATGTTTGCAAATCGGCGAGTTCTGCCTCGATCTTTGCCATTTTCTGGTCTTGGCACTAAGCTTTGTACTTTGTACTGAGTCTGAAAAGGAAAAAGTATAACCAGATACAATGGTTATGTAATAAATTTCTGCACAACTCTTCAATGCGGGTGCGTCCGCTTCGGGACCGGTAGATCCAGGATCAATCCTTGGTCGAGTCACACCTAAGACTTTAAAAGAGGAAGTTGTAACTTCAGCATGAAGGGGATAGTGCAACGACTGGTTGACCCGTATCAGAATAATGGCTCGGGCGGGGCGGCTTACTTGCCTTCGGTAAGTCGTCTCAGTGATGCAGCACTAAATAAAAGAGCGGTGGAAATCCGTCCTGCAACAAGGAGGCACATTACACGTGCATGCACCCTAATGATTCCTTCGTCGTCATATGACTGAAAAATTGTTGAGTACGACGTTAAACCCCAAGCACTCACTCACTCAATGCGGGTGAGGCTTTAAATTCTTTTCTTTATGTTGTTAAGACGACAATAAGATCGCTCACCCCCTGATAAGGTACTATGCATTAAGACCGTTTCCACACACATTTGAAGATATAGTCTATTTCTTTTAGAGAGTCACCTATATTCAGCTGTCTGTAAAATCATTCGCTTACATAACTGCCTTTAGCCAGTGACACGTAACAACCCAAGCTTCACACATTGACATGCTGAAGGTCCTTATTTACAAGAAAAATGCAGTTAGAATACTTTTTCCAATTCATAATGTTAAACTTTAGTTTCGACACAAAGAACTGATTGCCTCGGGTGACGTAATAATTATTCAAAAGCAAGTTGCATATTGGACAAAGAGCGTGGAGAGTAATTTGTTTCACAATGGCTGCACCAACAAGCGGTTAGAACTCCACGCCGTAATACAGCCTACACTACTGTCTCTGTGAATAGACTACATGGCTTTAATTTCTTAACATCCGTCTCTAAATCCACACCGTCGTGAGATCATATACTACAAGAGATAAACTAAAATCCATTTATTAAGGTTATATCATACTAAAACGTGTAAACAATTTCAAATATGACAGTGTCAGTAACAGGGTTTACAGTTAAGTTGATAGCAGTAGAGGTAACTCATCTCGCCCTCCGTCAAAACACGTTGAACTCCGTGCAATATCCAGCATGCCACTGTTTTATTAATAATTGTGACGTCACCCAAGGCAATGGGTTCTTACCGCCGAAACCGAGCTTATGGACTGCAAAACCATGAATTGTTCTAACTTCATTTTCCTTGCAATGATACAGACTTCCAACATATTCATGTGTAGAGCTTGTGTTGCTACGTGTCACTGACTATAGACAATTTTTGTAGTGAGTATAACTGATTTTACAGATCTCTGAATATAGGCGACTTGCTAAATGAAATATAATATTATGCCCATCGTAGAATAAATTAGATGTCCCTGTGTATGGCGTTATACCTATACTCCATCAATAGATCCGCATTCTTCATAATTTTTGTCTCTCTGTCTTATAAAAAACTAAGAAATGATTAATAAGATCGTGCCATCGCCTCCTATCAAACACACTACATGTTTAAAATGCCCTCAAACACTTATCTGATGCACTCCTGTTTTACACTCTGTTACACACTTGATCTGTAAAGCAGTGATATGTTAACCAAATCTCCACCGACTCGTTAAGCGGAACTAGATAGAAGTGTGAAACATGCTGACTGAGTGAGATCGTACGTTGTTCTTTATGACCACCTTAGAGACTGATGTAATGATTATAAAATTAAAGAAAATTTGAATAATACAGTAAAAGTTGTACAATTTAAACACTAAAGTTATTCCGAAAACTGTTCCTGTGACCTACAATGAACTACAGTAACTGGGTCCAGCAAAGGCAGTTATAATAAGTGAATTGTGGTGAGTTCATATCATCGTTTTGTCAGGAAGGCAACGCGAGAGGAAATTTGTACACATAAAGCTTTGTACACATAAAGATCAAACTAATATTTGTATTATCTACTGTCTGTAGTATTTATGTATAACCCGTCGGAGCAATAAAGGCCTAGAGATTCTATAAGCTAATACGTACCGGTAATCAATACAGCATTCTGTGAAAATGTTGTAAATTTATATGACCGCAAGACCGACAAACCGGGGGTACAGTTTACACATGTGAGAGTGCTAATGTACTAATATGTTACTGATAAAGAGTGCCATGTTTAGGCAGAAATAAATTATGAGAATTTCCATAAACTCTAAAACAACGAAATCACATTTGAATGGTGAGTGAGTGAGTGAGTGCTTGGGGTTTAACGTCGTACTCAACAATTTTTCAGTCATATGACGACGAAGGAATCATTAGGGTGCATGTACGTGTAATGTGCCTCCTTGTTGCAGGACGGATTTCCACCGCTCTTTTATTTAGTGCTGCTTCACTGAGATGACTTACCGAAGGCAAGTAAGCCGCCCCGCCCAAGCCATTATACTGATACAGGTCAACCAGTCGTTGCACTGTCCCCTTCATGCTGAACGCCAAGCGAGGAAGTTACAACTTCCTCTTTTAAAGTCTTAGGTGTGACTCGATCAAGAATTGATCCTGGATCTACCGGTCCCGAAGCGGACGCTCTACCAACTGTGCTATCCGGGGCCGGATAGCACTTCTCAAATTACTTGGTAAAGGCCCATTTGACGAACTAGCGGAAGGACATTTGAGTTGTCCCCAACATGTCCTAACAGAAACACTTGAACGATTTGTAAATTAACACATACCAATAACAAAACAAATTCATTAAAGTGCTATCTGTTTTGCCTTTTTAATATAAAGTCTAGGTCACTTACCTGTAAATCTGCGATCAAGAGTGTATATGTCCACAAGCGAAAAAGTAAGGTGCAGTGCTCCATGGCGACTTGACCTCACGTGCCACAAAGACTTACTCGACAAAAAACATAAACACTTGGGATTTATACCCCTGACAGCTTCCTCAAATAGCTGAGGCGTGGCGATCTTGTTTGAATGCATGGAAATAATGGCCCCAGGAACAATTTGCGAAGGTGATTTCTTCATAAACATCTGTAAGGTATAACTATCGATGCGTAAACGCATGGCTATCTCTATAAGGTGATGGCCACTGAGAAATGTCCGCACCGTTGTGAGATCACAAAGATTATTCACAAAGCCGTCGGACTTTTCATAGGCAGCACAACTTTGCCGGTCCAATGGGTAACACGCTACAGATTCCTACTCTCACTTGACCTCTGCCCCTTTACCCAACAGAGTATTCCTTATTCTCATGTCATTCCAATATTTGACAAACACGAAAGTTATTAAATTGGTCATTTATTTGTTATTAGTTATTTTTGTAGTAATTAGCATTGATTTGGAATTTATTTTGTGGGTATCGATTCACTGATTGGTTGATTCTTGTTTAAAGCCAAGTGTGGAACTTTTCACTTATACGATGGTGGTTTATTTTATGGGTGAAGCATAAACCAGATTGCCCGGGATAAACCATCGACCTTCGACGAGCTACTGACGAACTTGCTCGCGTGTGACGTGCACATTTGCACTGTTGTACACATACATCACACAGCTTGGACCCACTTGTCCTAGGTGGGCAATGGTCACTTGAGTATAACATTTATTTGATTGGAGTTTTTCACGCTTAAGAATATTTCACTTATACGACGGCGGTTTGTTTGTTTTGTTTTGTTTTGGGGGTTTTTTTTGTTTTTTTTTAGTGCTTTTAGCGCAAGGAAAGTATCACGTGATATGTTCATTTCGGAGTAAATTGTACATATCCCTCAATGCTGTCAACATCCGGTCGGCTTTTAAAACCTTTTTCTGTAAGTTATATATAGCGACCCACTTTATGTTCGTTTTAACGATTATGTCTGAAATGAGCTTGTATGTGCATAGGAAGGTGTGTAAATGTTTGAGTTTGAAATTGGGTCTGTCTTGTGTTTGAATCGGTGTAAATGATTGTGTAAACCTGCTATAGGTATCAAGCAGCGGTTTTACAAGAAATAAGATGGACTAGGTTATTATTTAAGGTCGAAGGCATCTTCCTTTTCTATTTTAGATCAAGGGCCTAAAGCGTAAACTAGCGCATTTTCACGCATATCATTTCTGTTCTACAGTACTTCAATTACACAATATCTCACATGGCATTCGTATAAAACTTGCAAAAGAATGAGGACTTCCAAAAGCGTTTACCCATTCAGGCATTACGGATATAGTGCATGACTGCAACCAGCATGAGGGAAGATATGGAACAGATATGATGTTTCTCACTGACATGTTTGCCTACCTTTATCAATACTGGACATATCGCAAAGCTGGAATTTTCATCTGAAATTGAAAACCCTGCATCATTCATTATAAACCAAACAGCTTCTCGCCGCCCGCAACTATGAACTCTTCTATGAAAAAAGCGCTTAGTCGTTGCTTATGGAAATTACCCTTCAACAGTCGTGACAGTCGACACTAGGCACGGTGTCACCTATGTATGTAAAGGCATAATATAATAGAGGTGACGAAAATAATAACATTCGGAACAAATAGCTAGAAGGTTAGAAGGCCTTGCAGGTGTAAATAATGCAATTACAACATTGTCTATAATTTCCAAGCACTACTCACGTATGGTTTACAGCCTCTGATTCAGTACACAACAGTGATATATTTATTTACTTTTTTGGTCTTTTAAGTCGTACACAAGAGTATTTCCCTTTTACGAAAAGGAGTGGGGGGGGGGGGGCAAATATTAGGGTGAGAGGAAACAGGGCAGAATCCAGGGGAGATACACGTTTAATTGTCTGTAGGGTCGAACATGGAATGCTTTAAACTCCTTTAGAGCTCACTGATTACTTACAAACTCATCATCGAGTTACAAATAAGCCATATGTGGAAGCTTTTTGGGACGGATTGTGAACGCATGGATGGTGAGTGACTGAGTGCTTGTGGTTTAACGTCGTACTTAACCATTTTTCAGTCACATGATGACGAAGGAATCCTTACAGTGCATGTAATATGCCTCCTTGTTGCAGGTCGGATTTCCACTGCTCTTTTATCTAGTGCTGTTTCACTGAAACGACTTACCGAACCGCCCCGCCCGAGCCATTATACTGATACGGGTCAATCAGTCGTTGCACTATCCTGCAGGAAGTTACAAATTCCTCTTTTAAAGTCTTAGGCGCGACTCAACCGAGGAATGACCCTGGATCTACCGCTCCCGACGCTCTACCACACGAATAGGATTGTTAATGTATTTTAAGTCATCAAACACAGTGGTGAGGAGAATTTAAGATTACCGTTCGTATTCGCAACAACATAGGGGGCGTGTAACTTGGTGGTATGCATTTTCATGAACAGTTAGCATAAAACTGACAATTGACGAGAGGCCGTATTTACCAGTTACGTGTGACCATTTGCCAGCTACCACTCTATCATCGCTGCTCTGTTTTTTTTTTCTCTCTGCGCTGTACGTCTTAACTATATTAAGATTAGAGTTTGACAGCACTATTTTCATGCCATCAAGTATAGGTGTTTTACATGTGCTTTCACGATGAAATCCATTTCTCGCCCATATGTGGGAAACAGGCTGGTTACATACTTGTCAAATGCCGTGGGTTTTCATGGAGATGGCCACCTTAAGAAGAACATTTCATGGTCATCAGTTAGTTTGTCAGTTTGTTATGAAAAACGGTCAGTCAAAAAGCCAGCTCTACGTGTCAATCTCGCAAACGAAAGGTTCGGGTTCAATCCCATATTAAGTCACACCAAAGTCTTTAAAGTCTTGGTACTAATGTCATTATAAAATCTGCAGCATGGCGTTCCAGTGAGGCAACACCATAAATATGTCGGCGGTAGGTGCGGTCTGCTAAAATGAGACACCCTCGTCATAAGACCGGAATAATGTTGAAAGCCCCGTGAAATTTCATTGAAACAGACACTGATAGTTTAAAGCTTAGCCACTTTTGTCTGTGTGAGTATTGCGAAGAGAGTAAAAGAGAGCAGGGAGAGCACAAGTGGTAAAAGCGAGCAGGCGAGCACAAGCCGTAAAAGCGAGCAGGGGAGTACAAGCCGTAAAAGCGAGCATGGGTGTGCAAGCGGTAAAAGCGAGCAGGGGAGTACAAGCGGTAAAAGTGAGGAGGGAGAGCACAAGCGGTAAAAGCGAGGAGTGGGAGTACAAGCCGTAAAAGCGTGCAGGGGAGTGTAAACGGTAAAAGCAATCAGGGGAGTACAAGCGGTAAAAGCGAGCAGGGGAGTACAAGAAGTAAAAGCAAGCAGGGGAGTACAAGCGGTAAAAGCGAGCAGGGGAATACAAGCGGTAAAAGCGAGCAGGGGAGTACACACCGTAAAAGCGAGCAGGGGAGAACAAGCCGTAAAAGCGAGCAGGGTCGTACAAGCGGTAAAAGCGAGCAGGGGTGTGCAAGCGGTAAAAGCGGACAGTGGAGTACAAGCGGTAAAAGCGAGCAGTGGGAGTACAAGCCGTAAAAGTGAGCAGGGGAGTACAAGCCGTAAAACCGGGCGGGAGAGTACAAGCCGTAAAAGCGAGCAGTGGGAGTACAAGCGATACCTGAAAAGCCTCAACATCATTCACCTCTCACCAGTTTTTGTCGCTGTCGATCGTTTAATGGTTTTTCAAGCAATCTTTGAAAAAATCCGGCCACCTCTGTCACCGGCCGTAGTCCATGGCAATGTTATAGCAATGTTCCCAACAATATATCTGAATTGTACCCGCAACATATGGGCTCAGTTGCTTAGCGCGCTAGCGCAGCGTAATGACCCAGGAGTCTCTCACCAATGCGGCCGCTGTGAATTCAAGTCCAGCTCATGCTGGCTTTCTCTCCGGCCGTACGTGGGAAGGTCTGGCAGCAACCTGCGGATGTTCGTGGGTTTCCCCTGGGCTCTGCCCGGTTTCCTTCCACCATAATGCTGGCCGCCGACGTATAAGTGAAATATTCTTGAGTACGGCGTCAAAAACACCAATGAAATAAATAAATAAATAAATAGGTTTTTCGTGCACACGTTTAGTTTGCACTGTATATCAAAGGATGTCGATACAGATCACAATTACCGGGAGAACACTGCGAATCTAAGCAAAAACAGACATTCGTATACCATCCATCAACCTACAAGGACGTTCCAGGTCAACAATCGCGAAGCCAATTCCCAATACGACGTATAACACAAACCACCAAAGAACTAAGAAAAAATATAAAGTACGAAAATAGGACTGCAAAGAGAAGTAATCAACAGTTTGCAGTGATGTTGGCAAGGCGCTAGGTATGTTCTAGGCGATTCAGTGAAATCACTACACAAATCGAGTAACATGCTCGCAATCGAGAACATTGCGAGAACATCCGACCAGAGAAGTAATGTTGGCAGAAAACACTGCGAAAATACAGATCGCTCTCAGTGGCACGGATGGAGGCAAACAGTTTCAATATATGTGATTTCTTATTGCTAGTGGTAGGTGTCGCGACGTGACTTGTGCACTCGCGGGAGGACGGTTAATAAAGACATCTATATACTCCCAGTAATTTGCACATATTGTATAGGCGACTCTCGCTTAGAGAAGCTTTAGCGATTTTGCTATAGCCATGTATGTGTCATGTATATTTAACTATTCAGCCAGTCAGTCGACCAGTGCGAACTTTAAGCACTTTAATCATATACTGATTAGTAATTAAAACACTTATGGCTTTGGAATAAGATCCACACCAAAATACTAGGAGATTCTCGCTAGCTTGTAATACAATTAGGTCCAAATTGCAGTAAAACACTCATCGAGTCTAGTGATACTGCAGCTATTGCAATATGCTATTGTCCTCGATGCTTGTTAAATTATTTTTTTTCAGTCATGAGCGAATGAACGATCACACTAGAATGGCAACTACAGTGACGAGTGATAAATGAAAAGTGAAAAATACTGGCAACTAAAGTATACCATATGCAATGGATACATGACCGATAATTTAAAGTTACGGTAATATGTTTTGTTTACTATGTATGTTTTTGTAATCGGCAAGTGCTACATAACAATATTTATCGCGCAGGGCGAGCTGTATATTTTGGGTGTGACATGTTAGCATTCTTGAGGTGGCTCTTGACGTAAACTGTTTTTGATTCTGGGCATTTCCTCGTGGTTAATTGTGAGTATCAAACCACTCATTACCAAACTATCGCAGACATTACACACACTCGCTTTTCTGCCGTGGTCAGCGAACCAAAGATCCCCATCATGGTGAGTCAGCCGCACAAAGAAGGGTTCGGTTGAACAACATGTCACCGCTATAAGGGAGAGGAAGTGGTGACGATCAGGGCTGAAGTCAGATCTCTGTCACATTCCGCACCGGCTGCTCGGCTTGTCCTTTTGTCCCAGAAGAGAACCTGTTCAGATTTACTTAAGGTAAATCTTTATGTTCCAGAATAGCTTTGATCACGAAATTATTGAGGTAAAGTTTCCTTCCAGAGGAGAAAGAGTGTTGAACAAAAAGGAAAACCATAACTGAATAATTAGCAAGAACTTTGATAAAATGATGTCTATGCCTTAAAGAGGCCATACCGAGCATTTTGACCAAAAATCTATCAGCCTCAATAGTATTTTCGCTAATATTTAAGCATTGCTCAAATAATTATCTTTCACAAAATATCAGCCTCTTGTAACCTTTTCAAATTTATAAAGCAAGTTATGTGTTTGTCAACTTTAAAATCATTTAAACACTATAACTATACACGTACGAGTCTGATATTTGCTGAAAGGCGATAATTTTGATCTATCCGTCACTGATATGCCTCTAAATTTATTTATTTATTTTTTGTGAACACATATTGTCGCCCACGTACTTTGTATCGACTGTTGTCGAGGAGAACTGCAGTTTCCGGACGCAAATCCGCTTGTTTGTTTACAAAAACTGGCGATTTCTATATTATTGGCGAATGCCACTTGTTTTATGGATGTCTTGTATTCAAGAATATCTGATCTAATTACGAGGGCCTGACTTGTGGACGGTGCCAATCAGAGCAAGTCACCTGACCAAACAGACAGTCAGTGATGACCGATGGTCATTCCCTTGGCCTGAGGAATAGGTTATTCCATGAACCACAGAAAATCAGACAGTAAATCAGGGCACAAATGCAACGTGAATGAGAATGTGACCAAAGCCTCAAAACATTTGGAAAACCTATAGAAAGCCATGTTTGTGTAATGAGAATTTACTTGCATATATTTATTTCATATTTGTGTAACGCTATACTCCAGGAGTTCATGAGTGGAGGGAAACGAGATAGCTCGAAGTAGACCAACAACGTTTTGGCAAGTTACAGCCGAACTTTCTCATGTGTGACATACAGTCCTAAATGTTACATGAAAACAAGGCCACAATGATTATGGCCTTCGGAAAAACGAAAAAACTAATCATTTTTCAAGCAAATTTTATAACTTTTAAAAACCCCTTTATTTTTTACATCTTTTCCGCTCGGGTAATGTGATCTCTAAATGGCAAATGGCGTTGGCTGCGTGGACCGGTGTGTTGCATCTAAGGATCATTAATCGAATGAGTGTTTCAGTGTAATATCTGAGCAACACTGAGCTTTTCGAGTCGAATGGTTTTGGTGAAGTGGTTTAGTGTGTTATACGTGATGCCCACTAAATTTCTTGAGTCGAATGGCTTGTTCCCAGACATTTGTGTTGAGTGGTCGTGGGACGTCCAGTCTGAAGTGCACGCCTTGTTCCCAGACATTCATGTTGTGTGGTCGTGTGACGTCCAGTCAGAGGTGCACGTCTTGTTCCCAGACATTTGTGTTTGTGTGGTCGCGTGACGTCCAGTCTAAGTTGCACGTCTTGTTCCCAGACATTTGCGTTGTGTGGTCGTGGGACGTCCAGTCTGAGTTGCGCGTCTTGTTCCCAGACATTCGTGTTTGTGTGGTCGTGTGACGTCCAGTCTGAGGTGCACGTCTTGTTCCCAGACATTCGTGTTTGTGTGGTCGTGTGACGTCCAGTCTAAGATGCACGTCTTGTTCCCAGACATTTGCGTTGTGTGGTCGTGGGACGTCCAGTCTAAGGTGCACGTCTTGTTCCCAGACATTCGTGTTGTGTGGTCGTGTGACGTCCAGTCTAAGGTGCACGTCTTGTTCCCAGACATTTGCGTTGTGTGGTCGTGGGACGTCCAGTCTAAGGTGCACGTCTTGTTCCCAGACATTTGCGTTGTGTGGTCGTGGGACGTCCAGTCTAAGGTGCACGTCTTGTTCCCAGACATTCGTGTTTGTGTGGTCGTGTGACGTCCAGTCTGAGGTGCACATTTACGACCGATTGGTCACAGCAGATCCTTCGCTCTGTTTCTTCATTAGTCTTACAACGTGTTACATTTAACCGAAGTCGAATTACTCACCAAATATTTCATAGTCTACCCTGAATAGAGGAAGGTTTATTCAGTCATGCGTAGGGATAAAGTTCGACTCTACCTCTGGCTGGGTCGACAACAGCTTGATTTCATCGGACCATCAGCCCAGACCCCTGTATTAATCCTTACTGAAATAGTTTTGCCGTCAGTATGGAACCCCAATAAAATAAATAGATGAATGAATAAATATATAAATAAAGGAATATTATATTTGTGTTTAATTGAGTAGCTCTTTGCATGATATGATCAATGTTGCTGAATATATGTCACAAATTTCTTTCTTCACAACACAAAACTTATGAATATTTCTGCGATTCTGACAAGTTATTAACTATAATAAAAACATGTTTTGATCTGATGTCATGTCTCTTTCAGTGATCACGTTCTGCGAGATGATAGATTCTCTACCATGTCACGTGCTCAGTTCAAGACGCTGTGGTATATTGCCGTTTAGCAGAAACCTGTTCATTATTGTCCTGATTAGCATGGCTGTTTGCATACAAGCGAACGCTGAGGTTAGTCTCAACTGACGAACTCTCATTGGAAAACTAGCTTCTTAATATTTCTATATAAATGATAAGCCTATATACACGTACTATAAATCGGTAGTTTACATGGTCGTTGCTTTAGCTTATTTGTATGCAATACAACCCAAATAAAACATATTTCTTAGCTTTTGGAATTGCCGTGTTTGTAAGATAATTGTCTCCGGGTACTAGAGGCACTGTTTCAATCCCAGCTTTGAACAAGCATTTTCCACTTTTGGAGCTTTGTTGTCAGTCAGTTTTATTTTTTTATTTTATATTTGCTTCACGCCGAACTCTGGAATTTTTACTTTCAACTTAGTGGTCATATTTGTGAGTGGAGGAAACCAGAGTTATGAGCGTAAACCACCGACCTATGCCAATTTTTTCACGAATTTTCACAAATGTGCCTAGCGAGTGCTAGACTGCTAGACTGGAGTGTCGTCGACAAGCAGTGAGAGGGCGGGGGAACCTTAGTGGCAATACGCTAAAATAGGCAGTACACTGAGATGGTTATGGAGTTCTCTGTCATCTTACCTTGCCCTGTCCTGTTCTATATTTCAGACGTTGCCAGAGACAAATGAACTTGTGGACGAGGAACTTGGAGAAGTAATTGCTGCTCCCACAGATGATTCCCTGGATCGACTAAAGAGAATCGGTCAAGATGACGGTAAGCAGCCATTCTGCTATTCGCAACGATTTCATTGTATAATCGTGTAATTCTGTTTGCTGTGACCAGGACAATAACGATAATGAACCACTCCCTTCTCCAAACAATGCAGGGGCCTTTTACACGTAATATTCATTAGAGAGCTTTGGCTACACGTGATACTTTAATCTGTTGACATGTTGTTGTTGTATGGATGTAAACAGAGACCAAATACGACGTATACTTTCACGAGGTGTTGCAAAATAAAAGAAAAAAAACGCGGTCAAAGCAGAGGCAGATGGGAAGACTCCATACAATCCATGCATTTATACATCCATTTGTTTTAAAACAAGAAGAACGTTACATTATTCACAATAATGTTAAATGGCAAACTATTTACTTGTGAGTTTTAACTGACGTTTGGTTCTTTTAACTGAATTTAGACATGTCGTCTACTTTATGTAATTTTGGAAGTTCTCATTACTCTCAGAGAAAGTCATTTCCCGTCTTCTGTTTTATGGGTAAAAAATTGCTGACATGGATCATTCATTTATTCATTCTCCGTAAACGTGGGACCGATGACGTCATTACACATTTTCATGACGCTTCACGTTCGCGTTCATGAATGAAAAGAATGTCCCACTCAAAGTTTCAAATGAGTATGTTTTTATTTTGTGATGTTGTATAAGCGAGGTATCGCAGTTCATAGTGAAAAAAAAATCAAATGCGAATCCACGTTAACCAATCCCGAGACCACGCCTGTTTTCACCATGACGTCATGCAAACAGTGAATTGCGTGCTTAACAAACATACTGAATGAGCTGAGGGTTTTGTTTCTGACGACCTCCTAAAAATTCCAGATTAAAAATTGATTTACAGAGTTGGCAAGAAAAAAGTAATGTTGATTCCATCGTCCGAAATAACTATGGTTAAATTCTTTGTTATCTTTTCTTTCAAGAACCTTTACTTACTTCCTTCATATTTGATGTAAATCAGTGGTACATTAAGAACCTCTTTTTGCTGTAATCATAAAAATATATACGGTTCAACATAAACTAGAATTCATCCACTTATTATTTTTACATAACTTGCCAAAAGTCAATGGTTTACTCTAGGTACTCCAGCTTCCTGGGCCCATAAAATTGACCGTCAATCAATCAGTCATATTTATATGTGGTAGGTGAAGACTCGGATCCAGACTGTAGAAATAGAAACGCAGTTACACCTGGACTAAAGGGAGAAAAAGGAGACAGAGGTCCAGTTGGACCAATTGGCCAGAAAGGACAAAGAGGCCCAGTAGGCCCCAGTGGTGAGAAAGGATTCATGGGGCCGTGGGGACTAGATGGTGACAAGGGAGACGTTGGACCCGCGGGCCCACGTGGACATAAAGGAGACAGGGGCTCTATCGGCCCAAAGGGTCAGAAAGGTGAAATTGGCCCAGCTGGACCTATTGGCCCGAAAGGAGACATCGGCCGGGCAGGACCACATGGCCAGAAAGGCGATAAAGGCTCAACTGGACCAGTCGGCCATAAAGGAGACCTAGGTCCCGTTGGGCCAGTTGGTCCAGTTGGAAAACCTGGTCCAGTCGGACAAAATGGCAGGAGAGGAGATATTGGTCCGTGCGGTCCAAAGGGAGATAAGGGAGATAAGGGCCCTATGGGACCATACGGCCAAAAGGGAGACAAGGGTCAAACGGGACTAATCGGTCCAAAAGGGGATGTGGGCCCTCCTGGACCACACGGCAAAAATGGGGGCATCGGACCATCGGGACTGAAAGGACAGAAAGGAGACGTGGGCCCATGTGGTCCAGCAGGTGAGAAAGGAGAGACTGGTTCAACCGGACCGATTGGTCTCACCGGTAGTTTGGGTCCAGTGGGACCTCAAGGCCGAAAAGGAGACATGGGTCCAGTAGGACCAACAGGACAGAAAGGGGATGTTGGGCCAGCTGGACTAAATGGCAAGACAGGGGCCACTGGCCCTATTGGAGCAGCCGGTGATAAAGGAGATATGGGTTCAACCGGACCACGTGGCCAGAAAGGGGATTTGGGACCAGTTGGACCAGTTGGCCAGAAAGGAGACATGGGACCTGCTGGACCACATGGCCAAAGAGGGGATAAAGGACCTCCTGGTTTTGATGGCCAGAAAGGAGATGTTGGTCCATCGGGTCCTACTGGACAGAAAGGCGAAAAAGGCCCTACGGGTGCAGATGGTGAGAAAGGTGATATTGGTCCAGTTGGGCCTATAGGCCAGAAAGGAGATCTCGGTCCAGTAGGACCACAAGGTTTGAAAGGAGATACGGGTCCAGCAGGTCAACACGGCGAGAAAGGAGAGCAAGGCCCAAAGGGACCGGGCGGTCAAAAAGGAGACATTGGTCCTTGCGGACCAGTTGGGGATAAAGGAAATATGGGTTTAACGGGACAAAAAGGACAGAAAGGAGAAATTGGTCCAGCTGGTCAAAATGGCCAGAAAGGAGATATGGGATTAAAAGGTCCCTCTGGTCAAAAGGGGGACGCGGGTCCAGATGGAGAGAAAGGACAAAAAGGGGAAGATGGCCCGGTTGGACCTAGAGGCCCAGAAGGACCAATGGGTCCGGCTGGAGCAAATGGAAATAGAGGAGACAAGGGTCCAGTAGGATTGACCGGTCGCAAGGGAGACATTGGTCCAATGGGACCAACTGGTCAGAAAGGGAGACATTGGCCCAATGGGACCAACAGGACGGACAGGGAACACCGGCTCAGCGGGGAAAAATGGCCAAAAGGGAGATACAGGTCAACCAGGATTACAAGGTCAGAAAGGAGATGTTGGCCCAGCTGGACCCAGGGGCGAGAAAGGCGACCGAGGTCCAAGTGGAATAAACGGGGAGAAAGGAGATATCGGTTCACCTGGACAGAAAGGATCAAAGGGAGAATTGGGCCCAGTTGGTCCGCAGGGTCCGACGGGGAAGCCCCGGCCCAAGTGGCCAAAACGGTCTGAAGGGAGATACTGGGCCACAGGGTCCAACTGGCGCCCAAGGATACAGTGGTCAGATTGGGCAATTGACCAAAAGGTGATAATGGGGCCAGTTGGACTATCTGGACAGAAAGGAGATATGGGATATGCGGGACCACAAGGCCTAAAAGGAGACATCGGCCCAACTGGACCATGTGGGCCGAAAGGCGATATTGGTCCGAGGGGTCCAACTGGTATACAGGAGACGTAGGTCCCGTTGGACAAAAGGGACAGAAAGGAGAAGATGGCAGAACTGGACCAATGGGCCTAACAGGTGACAGAGGCCCAGTTGGACCAGCTGGAAAGAAAGGTGACAGGGGCCCAGTAGGAATAACTGGGCCAAAAGGAGATAAGGTCCCATGGGGTTAGATGGCAAGAAGGAGACGTGGGCCCAGTGGGAGTAGATGGTCAGAAAGGGGATATCGGTCCGACTGGCCCACCTGGTCAAACAGGTTGCAAAGGAGATAAGGTAAGCCAAAGCACATTTATATGTTCCTGCTTACCCTATTATTTATTGAATGAGAGCGCAATGTTTAAAAATCAAAAGCCCTTGATCCTTTTATTTTAGATGAATGGAAAACTTTATTCAACCAAACTGATAACACAGACAGAGTATCCTGACATGAATGTTGAAGTCACATGTTCAGGTAGAGGTCATATACACAAACACAGGCAGAGAGGTAGAGGTAACATACACAAACACAGGCAGAGAGGTAGAGGTCACATACACAAACACAGGCAGAGAGGTAAAGGCCACATACACAAACACAGGCAGAGCGGTAGACGTCACATACACAAACACAGGCAGAGGTAGAGGTTACATATACAAACACAGGCAAACAGGTAGAGGTTACATACACAAACACAGGCAAACAGGTAGAGGTCACATACACACAGGCAGAGGTAGAGGTCACATACACAAACACAGGCAGAGAGGTAGAGGTCACATACACAAACACAGGCAGAGAGGTAAAGGCCACATACACAAACACAGGCAGAGAGGTAGACGTCACATACACAAACACAGGCAGAGAGGTAGACATCACATACACAAACACAGGCAGAGGTAGAGGTTACATACACAAACACAGGCAAACAGGTAGAGGCCACATACACAAACACAGGAAGACGTAGAGGTCACATACATAAACACAGGCAGAGAGGTGGAAGTCACCTACACAAAGACAGGCAGAGAGGTAGAGGACACATACACATACACAGGCAGAGAGGTAGAGGGCACATACACAAACACAGGCAGAGAGGTAAAGGACACATACACAAACACAGGCAGAGAGGTAGAGGTAACATACACACAGGTATAAAGATAGTTTACATACACAAACACACGCAGAGAGGTAGAGAGCATATATCCAAACACAGGCAGAGAGGTAGAGGCCACATACACAAACACAGGCAGAGAGGTAGAGGCCACATGCATAAACACAGGCAGAGAGGAGGAGGTCACATACACAAAGAAAGTCAGAGAGGTAGAGGTCACATACACAAACACAGGCGGAGACGTAGAGTCCACATACACAAACACAGGCAAAGAGGTAGAGGTAACATACACAAACACAGGCAGAGAGGTAAAGGCCAAATACACAAACACAGGCAGAGAGGCAGAGGTAACATACACAAACACAGGCAAAGAGGTAGAGGTCACATATACAAACACAGGCACAGATGGGGAGGTCACATACACACAGGCAGAGAGGTAGAGATCACATACACAAACGCACGCACAGAGGCAGACGGCACATACACAAACACATTCAGAGAGGTAGAGGCCACATACACAAACACAGGCAGAGGTAGTGGTCTTATACACAAACACAGGCAGAGGGGTAGTGGCCACATACACAAACACAGGCAGAGAGGTAGAGGTAACATACACAAACACAGTCAGAGCGAAAGCGGTCACATACACAAACACAGGCAAACAGGTAGAGGCCACATACAAACACAGGCAGAGGTAGAGGTCACATACACAAACACAGGCAAACAGGTAGAGGCCACATACAAACACACGCAGAGGTAGAGGTCACATACACAAACACAGGCAGAGAGGCAGAGGTAACATACACAAACACAGGCTGAGCGAAAGCGGTCACATACACAAACACAGGCAAACAGGTAGAGGCCACATACAAACACAGGCAGAGGTAGATGTCACATACACAAACATAGGCAGAGAGGCAGAGGTAACATACACAAACACAGGCAGAGCGAAAGCGGTCACATACACAAACACAGGCAGAGAGGTAGAGGCCACATACACAAACACAGGCAGAGAGGTAGAGGACACATACACAAACACAGGCAGAGAGGTAGAGGCCACATACACAAACACAGGCAAACAGGTAGAGGCCACATACAAACACAGGCAGAGGTAGAGGTCACATACACAAACACAGGCAGAGAGGTAGAGGTAACATACACAAACACAGGCTGAGCGAAAGCGGTCACATACACAAACACAGGCAAACAGGTAGAGGCCACATACAAACACAGGCAGAGGTAGATGTCACATACACAAACATAGGCAGAGAGGCAGAGGTAACATACACAAACACAGGCAGAGCGAAAGCGGTCACATACACAAACACAGGCAGAGAGGTAGAGGCCACATACACAAAGACAGGCAGAGAGGTAGAGGCCACATGCACAAACACAGGCAGAGAGGTAGACGGCATATATACACAAACACAGGCAGAGAGATGGAGGTCACATATACAAGCACAGGCAGAGAGGAGGAGGTCACATACACAAAGAAAGGCAGAGAGGTAGAGGTCACATACACAAACACAGGCGGAGACGCCTACATACACAAACACAGGCAAAGAGGTAGAGGTAACATACGCAAACACAGGCACAGAGGGGGAGGTCACATACACACAGGCAGAGATGTAGAGATCACATACACAAACGCACGCACAGAGGCAGACGGCACATACACAAACACAGGCCGAGAGGTTGAGGCCACATACACAAACACAGGCAGAGGTAGTCGTCTTATACACAAACACAAGCAGAGAGGTAGTGGCTACATACACAGACACAGGCAAACAGGTAGAGGCCACATACAAACACAGGCAGAGGTAGAGGTCACATACACAAACACAGGCAGAGAGGTAGAGGTAACATACACAAACACAGGCAGAGCGAAAGCGGTCACATACACAAACACAGGCAGAGAGGTAGAGGACACATACACAAACACAGGCAGAGAGGTAGACGTCACATACACAAACACAGGCAGAGCGAAAGCGGTCACATACACAAACACAGGCAGAGAGGTAGTGGTCACATACACAAACACAGGCAGAGAGGTAGACGTCACATACACAAACACAGGCAGAGAGGTAGAGGCCACATACACAAACACAGGCAGAGAGGTAGAGGTTACATACACAAACACAGGCAGAGCGAAAGTGGTCACATACACAAACACAGGCAGAGAGGTAGAGGCCACATACACAAACATAGGCAGAGAGGTAGAGGTCACATACACAAACACAGGCAAACAGGTAGAAGCCACATACAAACACAGGCAGAGGTAGAGGTCACATACACACACACAGGCAGAGAGGTAGAGGTCACATACACAAACACAGGCAGAGAGGTAGAGGCCACATACACAAACACAGGCAGAGGTAGTGGTCTTATACACAAACACAGGCAGAGAGGTAGAGGTCACATACACAAACACAGGCAGAGAGGTAGTGGCTACATACACAAACACAGGCAGAGAGGTAGAAGGCATATATACAAACATAGGCAGAGAGGCAGAGGTAACATACACAAACACAGGCAGAGAGGTAAATGTCACATACACAAACACAGGCAGAGGTAGTGGTCTTATACACAAACACAGGCAGAGAGGTAGAGGCCACATACACAAACACAGGCAGAGAGGTAGAGGCCACATACACAAACATAGGCAGAGAGGTAGAGGTCACATACACAAACACAGGCAAACAGGTAGAAGCCACATACAAACACAGGCAGAGGTAGAGGTCACATACACACACACAGGCAGAGAGGTAGAGGTCACATACACAAACACATTCAGAGAGGTAGAGGCCACATACACAAACACAGGCAGAGGTAGTGGTCTTATACACAAACACAGGCAGAGCGAAAGTGGTCACATACACAAACACAGGCAGAGAGGTAGAGGTCACATACACAAACACAGGCAGAGAGGTAGTGGCTACATACACAAACACAGGCAGAGAGGTAGAAGGCATATATACAAACATAGGCAGAGAGGCAGAGGTAACATACACAAACACAGGCAGAGAGGTAAATGTCACATACGCAAACACCGGCAGAGAGGTAGAGGTCACATACACACAGGCAGAGAGGTAAAGGTCACATACACAAACACAGGCAATTTTTCCAGTTCTCCATTACCTACCTACATTACCTACATTACATATATAAACACAGGCAGTTTTTCCAGTTTTCCATTACCTACCTACACTACCTGAGAATCTAATGATTGCATATTCACAAATTTCAGCTTCCGTTATTTCAACTTATCACTTTGTCATCGAGCCCTACTAACTTACTTTTTAATTCGTCATCACTCTGAAAATCACTCTGACAAGTGGTCACTGTGATAACAGTCTGTGACAACCAGTCACTGTTATAGCAGGCTGTGACAACCTGTAACAGTTTTAACAGCCTGACAAATGATCATTATGATAACAGTCTTTGACAAGCGGCCACTGTGATAACAGTCTGTGACAACCTGTCACTATGATAACAGTCTGTGACAACCAGTCACTGTGATAATTTGTGACAAGTGGTCATTGTGATAACAGTCTGTGACAACCAGTCACTTTGATAACAGTTGGTGATAATTGGTCACTGTGATAACAGTCTGTGAATACCAATCACTTTGATAACAGTTGGCGACAATTGGTCACTGTGACAACAGTCTGTGACAACCAGTCACTGTCATAGCAGGCTGTGACAAGCGGCCACTGTGATAACAGTCCGTAACAGGCGCTCTGTGATAACAGTCTGTGACCAGCAGCCATTTTGATGGCAGCCTGTGACAACCAGTCACTGTGATAATAGTCTGTGACAAGTGGTCACTGTGATAAAGGTCTGACAAATGGTCATTGTGATAATAGTCTGTGACAAGTGGTAACTGTGATAGCAGTCTGTGTCAACCAGTACCTGTGAGAACAGTCTGTGATAACCAGTCACTGTGACAACAGTATGTGACAACCAGTCCCTGCGACAGCAGTCTGTGACAAGCGGCCACTATGATAACAGTTTGTAACAGGCACACTGTGATAACAGTCTGTGACAAGCAGCCATTTTGATGGCAGCCTGTGACAACCAGTCACTGTGATAATAGTCTGTGACAAGTGGTCACTGTGATAAGAGTCTGTGACAAGTGGTCACTGTGATAAGAGTCTGTGACAACCAGTCACTTTGATAACAGTTGGTGATACTTGGTCACTGTGATAACACTCTGTGACAATCAGTCACTGTGATAACAGCCTGTGACAGCCTGTCACTGTGATAACAGTCTGTGACAACCAGTCACTGTGATAATCTGTGACAAGTGGTCGCTGTGATAACAGTCTGTGACATGTGAGTAATGTGATAACAGTCTGTGACAAGTGGTCGCTGTGACATGCGGGCACTGTGATAACAGTTTGAGATAACTGATTACTTCATTACTGTGTGACAGTATTGGACTTGTTATCACTGATATAACAGTCTGGTAAATGGTCACTGTGGTAACAATCTGTGACAAGCGGTCACTGTGATAAGAGACTGTGACAACCAGTCATTGTTATAACAGTGTGTGACAAATGGTCACTTCATTACTGTGATAAATCACAATTAACCCCTTATTCTATGTGATAACAGGCCCTGTCGCTATTCCGTGATGCCAAGTGCATAACTCCTGTCCTGTTTCGACATAAAACTAAAATGTTAATTATTTGCGCAAGCCTTATGTGGCAAAAATGTTTGAGTAGAAAGATAGAAGGAGTTTACTGAAATAACGATAACTGTTGTTAATCCTTTTTCAGGGATCATCACCAGAAGGTAAGTTAAAATTATAAACCTAACTTTATATTTCCAAAGTTTATATTTTCAAAGTTTATATTTTCAAAGTTTATCTTTTAAAAGTTAATATTTTTAAAGTTTATATTTTCAAAGTTTATATTTTCAAAGTACAGTGTATAGCAAATGTAATGCTGAATAAATTTGACTTTTCATTATTAATTGTCTAATTATTAAACGGTCTCATTATTGCACAACATCCAACTTAGAAACATTCCACTATGATCACGTGACGGTGAACTTTCACTGGATGACCTAATGCGACTACACTCAAAAATTAATCTGTTAATTGTAACACAAAGTCTGGTGTCCAAGTTATACTAGAATGTATTTAGCTATTGCAGCAGAATGTGCTGTTAAATGTAACACACATAATCTATGAATTCAACATAAAAATTCTATGAGACTAACAGGATATTATGTGGAATATGACACAGTATAATGTTAAAATAACAGAATACATTCCAGCATCACTCAGACAACAGACTTTCTGAGGTTTTTTTAGTGTAGCCTGTAACTGGGCCGGACTAGTTACGACACTAAAGGAAGTCAACGGATCGTCTACAAAGAAGCGAAAAAGAACTTTTACATGAAGGTGGTCTTTCGTTGAAAATATGCCTAGATATTGAGTTGACGTGTAGCAGAATCTAGGCAGAAATCCTTGTGCTTTTCATAAAGACTCAGAAAACCCCTGCTTCACCGTGAACATTGCTGTAAAGACGACTGTGTTAAAGACAAATATGCCACAGAGTGCTTTTTGACTGTTAAAGAGAAATAATTCAAATTCATATTCCAGTCCAGCTGTATTGTTAATAGACACACGACTATTCACCTTTAACAACTCTTTTTTTCCTTTGAAGTTGGCGGCAGTGTGTACACTCGCTGGGGGAAGACAGTTTGTCCACGTCACTCGGATACCTTATACACAGGTAAGATTATCTGAATCTAGGCCTCCAAACAGACGATCATATAACGGCCGACAATCAAAATGGACGATATTCAAATCCGTGTGCAATTCGTGTACCGTCCTAGTTGCCTTCTGATTGCAGCTGTTCCTACGTCCAACCTGGTGATCTAATTCAATACGACGCATATATAGTCCCAAGCTCCGAGTTAGGCGGATAAAATTACCAAGCAGTGCTCTAAAAGAGACCTCAAAAACTACAACTTAATAGACCACTTAAAACTATACATCAGTATACTTCATTTATTTTTTTTTAGATTTGTGTGAAAATAGTGAATTCAAATAATTGAATTCTAAGGTGAGCTTTATGGACCATACTGTCAGAGGTTAGGAACTCTGACGTAACAAGAGTTTTTCAATCCTATCACGACACTGAATGTTGAAATAACTCTTTTTAATCATGAGTGAAAGATTGCTGAAATGTTCCTAAAAATTCCTTCCCTCTGGTGAAGACAAAAAAACTTGATGTGAAGTCAGAGTTCCTAGATGCCGTCAGTATCGTCTTTTCTGTTCCAAGTAGCAGCTATCGTTTGCTGTCCTCGTCTGTGACGTCATGCTAGCCGCGATGCATCTTCGTTGCTGTGGCTTCTACCAATACGGCAACTTAGTCAGTTCATTCAACTCGCATGATGCAGCCTTACTTGGGAGACCTGTAGCCCATTGCGGCTATTGGGGTAATTTATAATTTAAACAGTCAGTTACTAAAGTATGATATGATCTTCTACAGGTGTGATGGGAGGGTCCCACTTCTCTCACTCCGGATCTGGCGGCAACCATCTCTGTCTTCCCCACAATCCCCAGTGGAATGACACGTGCGCTGGATTCCAGTCTAACTCGTACATTTACGGGACGGAGTTTCGAGTGAACCCCGCGAATAACCTGTTCGGCTCTACGGTAGGAAATCCGCATAACCGGGACGTGCAATGCGCTGTCTGTTACAGCCCGAACAGACCAAGTCACGTGATGATCCCAGCTCGTCTGCAGTGTCCATACGGGTGGACCGTGGAGTATATGGGGTTTCTAATGTCCGCACATCACGAACATCAAAAATCCGAGTACCTGTGCATGGATCAGCAGCCCGATTCTACTTTCGGTCCCGCAGCAAATATGTATGGAAACCGGCTGTACCAAGTGGAGGCCGTCTGTGGGTCACTACCGTGTCCCAAATATCGTCACGGATACGAACTTACGTGCGTTGTTTGCACGAAATAAATTCATTGAAATTGATGATTGAATAGCTCTACGGGGCTATATTTATGTAGAGTCACAGCCGTACATGCAAGCACTGACTTACCCTGCACGCTTTGGTTCTGAGTGTGCTGCCCGAAACTAAATGATGTTGTTCGCTGTAAGACATGGTTGTCCGTAATCCTTGTGCATTTCTGTGTCCGATGTAAGTCAGTCTAGGAATATGTTTCGCGTTGCAAGCTTGGACTGGACCAAAAATTTTCCGTGTAGACAAGCACTATCTATCATTTACGCGAGATGTTTGAAATTTTCGTATAATCAACATCTCCATTTCCCAATATGGAGCTTTACTCGGAAAAAGCAGGAAGCTTAGTCGACTGTCTCCGAACTTTGTCGAGAGATCATCCGGGACATTCAAACAGTAATAAACTCATGAGCCGTGTTAGCTATGCAAATGGAGATGTTTTGGTCTAGTGCATGTTTGCAAGGTGAAGCCTATCTTCCATACATTGGACGCAAAGTGGACAGGGATTGCGGATAACCAAGTCATACGGTGGACAAGAGTGTGTTAAGGGGAGGCCTCCGAGGCCTGGTGGTTAGCGGGCATGTGAAGCGCCTCTCACCAAAGCGATCGTTGTGAGTTCAAGTTCATCTCATGCTGGTTTCCTTTTTGGTCATCCGTGGCAAGGCCTGACAGCAACCGGATGGTCGTGGGTTTCCTCCGGCTCTCCTCGGTTTCCTCCCACCATATTGTTGAGTAATAAATGGATATATCGAGGACCGCACTCTCGGTACGAAGGAGTGCTGCGTAAGTCAGCAGTGTTTTACATAAATATAGCACCATAGAGCTAATGGCTGGAATACTTTTCTATCTTTGTACGAGAAGACCATGTTTTTACCTCAAAATTCCATACATGTACAATTTTGTAAAGATCACTTCGAAAGATCGTGATTGTAAAATATTTGGAAAATAAAAAGCCAACAAGTATGCTTGTTTTCTAGGGGTTAAAGAGGTTATACCTGAGATTTTTGCCAAGAAATTCACATTCGCTAATCAAATCACATATTCTGTGTTTCCCAAGAGTAGCTCAAATTTCTAGAGAATTATAGAGAAAAGCTTATTCTGAAAAGTTACAATGCCATCTGCATAGTGAATTTTAGGAGCTTTATTGCCGAGCGACAAGCGAGGCTGATATTTTGTGAAAGGTAACTATTTAGCAAAAGTTCACTTGAATTTGCGCTGATCGATTTATTGCCAACTAAATATCTCACCGGTATAAAGCCTTTTAAACTTTTGCGTTAGACATTGTATTGTACTGATAAAGTGTTTTTATTTCATTTGTTAATTACATTGGTGTTGTGCACCGTGCTGAATGCATATGAAGGAGTTCTGGAAAATCGGTTCAAGAGGAAAATGGGTGGTTTCCGAGGAAAACATCCTGATAGGCCACCACAATAATGAGACTACAACTGTCTCGGATACTCCAGTGAACTATTTACATCTGTCGCAAACCGCTGTATGGACTGACTAGGTAAATTTGAGCCATCTTGACAATGTTTCAAGTAAAAGATTTTGAACAATTAACTAAGAATACAGTTTGTTTACGTTGCCGGCGTTATGACGTCAGCACAGAACAGCTTACTATGTAGAATGTACACATCCTACTCCATGGCTCACAGCTATATAGGCCCTTCATTTACAACCGTTCATCCAGTATGAATTCTCACACTATTCAGTTTTGTTGTATGTGTAATTTCTTCCGCCCATTTTAGCAACTCGTAGAAATATTCGATGCAGCATTTTGAAACAATATCTCACTCACGAAAACCAAGTTATTTCTCAAACAAAGTCTACATTGTAGCTGATACACATTGCTTTTTAATCGACATAAATTGAAGAAATAAGACAAACGTCATTTGAAAACAATGTTTACGAAAAGGATTAGACATGGTATAAACTTCAGAAAATAATTTCAAAGCTGTAAATTTTCATACAAAAGTAGAGAATATATGATCAAAATCTGAGGGCATTGCTTCTATTCCAAATACATTTGTACTTACATTCAATTGTGTATACTTGAAGGTTGGATGGGTTTTTCTTAGGTTAGTACAAAATCACCGGAATCACCACGTGTCTCATTTCTCAAAGCGATTTCTTAGGATATTTTAAGCGATAGAATTGTTAGCAAAATACATACTATGGTTGTCAAAATTAGATTGAATAGACATTTTTACTTATGATATTATATAATATATCTCAGACTGCATAAAGCTATACTGGATTCCTGTTTAACGACACAGTTAAGGATATAGTACCAGAAGTGTAGGACAAAAGTCAGTGTGGTGGTGGACGTTTTTAACTTTTGATAGTTTCATAACATTTGTTCTTCTACGCTTATTTCCGACTGTATCAGATGTCACGCTCGCGTGCAATAACAATTCTTTAATACATAATATGGCTTATAAAATCACAGAAAATCCTGCCTCGCTGATGTTCGTATCGCCGTGACCAGTCTTCCCAAACTGACTCACAGCTGAAATGCAGAAAGACTTCCTTCTAAATCTTCCGTGCACTGGATCCATAATAAACAACGTAAAACAAAGTCGAAGAAGAGTTTAGAGCAGTCAAGAAAATTTCAAAATTGGTTGTCCCTATTCCTCGTGTGGCGGAAATATGAAATTCTTTGCTTCTGGGTTGTATACCGCCACTGACAGTAAATACGTCTACGTTGTAGAAATCCAAAACCACTCGCTGCATAGGAATTCTTTCTTTCGCGGTTGTTTGACGCCACAGGCATTACAACAGATGGTAAGCGCCCAAATAACACGGCGCAAAGGACATTCTTCGCTTAGTGCTTGTTTAATTTATCGCTACAGCAGCTTTCAACTACCGGTAAGCACATGGGCCGATGGGCCATGGCATCTTTCCTACAAGAACAACGTTCACCTGTGGGGAAGACAACATGAGAGGTTTAATACTGATTGTAGTGTAATTGTAGATGGGGGTCAAACACTGTTAAATATTACATCTGCAGATAAATGTGATATTATGCAAAACGAACTATATACTTTTCACCGAATTATTAGTCCGCATAAAGTTGTAAACAAATATGTAAACAATAATACTTCATAAGATATCTGTAAGTTTGTCCAGGCTCACAAGTTTAAGACTTAACTGATAGTGTTTTGTCCTATAACTTGCCAATCTCGAAAAACAAGTGCACTTTGCCGCACACTCTTTATTGTCCACTTTGCATTAACACTTTACATTCTATTTCGCTCCAAAAACATTTTTATAGATGATATTCACATCTTCAACTTTGACTTAAGTCGGATTTACCATTAATATCAACCTTACCTGGGTTGCTTTTGTACACCTTTTGATCGGAATCCATGGAACACTGCCTTGAATGGGCTGACAAGTTTTACGAGCACTGATCTCCGCAAAAGAATGTACAACCAGGGATCGAGAAGTTGTTTGACACTGGCCAGCCGGATAGACAGCAGGTCGGCCCGAGGGTTGACAGCTCCCGTCGTCAGGTTTATCAGAATCTGGGCCTTGAAAGCGATTGAAACATAGCCAAACCTTGACAACAGCTTCCAGTCCAATCAAGATTTGCATCAACGAAATAAACAACTCATTAGCAGGCTCAGTGTCTGGCGAGGTACAACTTGAAAGGTGTGAGATCGGGCCAAACTATCGACACCCGATGTCGGCAATTTCTCTATACTGTTTATAACTTCTTAAGATTTTTCTGGTACACTGAGTCTCCGAAGGCTGTTGTCGGTGTTATATGTTTTCATTCTGATAATAAATAGTACACGGAAATTCTTTTAAAGCTGCGATTAGTGATCTTGTGCGAATGGTGCACTTCCGCGCGATGGAACAACATGGAGTTCCTTTGTTTTGAATGCTCTCTGCAAAAATCATCTTCAGAAAGTTTGTCCCAAAGGCGACATGGAATATTTCATACCCGAGGTTTGCTTACTATTGTAGCTGCTTGAAGCTTGCTCATTACATTATTTCGATTATTGGTTTATATATTTATTTCATTGTTATTTTTTTCCATACTTCTCCTTGAATGATAGTGATCAGGCAAACAGGTGCCCCTGGAAATCAGTGCACCTCTCCGGGCACCTGATAGATCAGCTGAAGTTCTTCCGACACAGCGAGTGTTGGATTTGAACCCTACTGTTAGACCATAAATGAAGCTGACACACACGTAAAATAAAACGATACGAATGCTTTTAACTGAGCTCAAAAATGCTAAAGTTGACGATCATTGCTATTTAATGACTGACATTTTCTAATTGGTACCTAATAAAAGCATACATACGTTTAGTGGCATCCAACAGCAGACAAACACCAGAGTGACAGCGCAGAGAAACCACACCATCTGGGTCTCCATCTGCACTTGAAATAAACTCTTCTGTCGGCCGCTGACAGCACACGAAGCCAAAGCGCGTTTTTCTTTCTTCATCCCGATCAGAGCCATTACTACGGCGATGTTGCACAGTACAATACCAGCGATGACGACGATGTTAAATATGGCGTACATGAAGGCATATACAGAGTCACTGATGGATTCATTGTGGAAGTTAAAAAAACACCACGTTCCAGGAAATTGCAATTCGTAACAGCCGATTCCAAGTAAAGGTAAAGTAGAAAAAGCTATCACAAAGATCCAACATACAGCAAAAATGCATTTGGCTTTAGTCACTGTAACTTTTCGGGTATAAAGATAAGGGAATCTCAAGGCTAGAAGTCTTTCCAATGACAGGCATCCGACAAAGAGCGGGATGACCATTCCGAAGCCAGTCAAAACGAACGCGCTCATCTGACACACGGGTCTTCCCCCAAGCCACTTGAGATTGTTCGCGTAGACTATGATAGGAATCGGTGCTGTTAGTAGGTAGCTGAAGAGATTGGACCACGCTTGACCCATGAGTAAGAAGAAGTAAGGTGTCTTCCGGATCTCCATCTTGCTGGTGTAGAGAACAATCAGGGATACGAGGTTTCCCAGCACACCGGTAAGTGTCATGACGATGGGCGAAGCTATCCCGACACCTGGGCCGCTAGCCACAGTGACATTCAGAAATTCAGTGATCATGCTTGCAATGTTTCTCGTTTTTCGTTTGCCCTGAAGGGCTGTTCGTATGTTTGCAAAGATGCTGATCAGGTATTTTGCATCGACAACTTCTCCAGCTATATGTCAGTCAAACGAACACGAAATAGCACAGCCTCTGGCTTCACCCTGGATGTTTATGCGTTGGGACCAGTTTGGTTTATGATCAACCTCCTTCCGTTGGCCTGTCTAGTCACGTGTTTTATATTTATCATCTGAGGCAAAAGTGAGTCGTTTTGTCATCATACGGATGTAATCATCATCCACAGAGACCGTTGAATCGTATACTCATTCATATGACTCTCATATTCAGAGTCATCACATCCCTGTGCTGTTAAATCAGGTACCTGAAACAAGACAACACGTGGTTGTATTATACGCAGTATTATCGCTGTTGATTGTTACTACATATAAGGTCATATAGGGTCCATCGTTCCTAAACATGTAATACCGCATTTTGTGCAATTTAAGTCAGGCTCAGCAATGAGAAGATCAGCAACTGTTACTTCTACGATGATAGCAATTATAAAAAAAACTGTGTGCGTTAGCGATAAATCCTTCCACACGCTAGGTCAACAATTTGCTAACATGTAAATGTAGCCCGGTAGAGTTGAACTGATTTGGATCAATCCGTGAGTTGGAACGGGGTTGTTGTTTGAACACCAATCTCCTATAAAACCATGACAAAGGCTCGGTTATTATGATCTACGAGGGAAAACAGCACGCCATTAAATTAAGGGTGAGTGTAATTTGACCTGCCGACCCCTATTGCGCAATGTCTACGGGTTAGCGTCAACACGAAAGGTCTCCCAGTACAGTCAAAGTTACGGTAGAACAAGTAATAACGTATATGTGTACAATGAGGTACAAATACAATGGAAACCTAAATATAAACATAAATAAATATATTTAGCTGAATAAGTTCCTCGTACATTGTTGTTGTTCTTATTTACATTTTTCGTAACTACATATGTTCATTGGTTTAAACTGTATTTTATTTCCATTTAGAAAATAGAATTAGCGAACAGACAGGGCCTTTATTAGCGCTTAATTCCCTACAACAACAAATATTGCTCGGATTGTGTAAACACAAGGACAAAGTTACTGTTATAGTAAAAGCAACGCACAGGGACTTAGCTATACACATATAACTGTGATACACAAGTACATGCAATTACAAGCTGGATTATATGACGTGAACGCTTTTCGGTGTGTCTATATTCATCCCATAAATGTGACCCTGGACATTTGATAGAGAAAGTGGGATAAATATCATATCCCAGATTTCGTCAGTAATATGGGGAGAGCTACTTGACTGACTCACAGAAGTTCATTCATAAAAATCAGCCCTTCAAAAGCTGGCCTGGGACCCCCATTAATTTTCCATAAGCGACAATGTTAACGTCTAGCGCTGTAGCTCAGTCCCAAACATTCCGTGGCCAATCAGCTTTGGTGCATACCTGGCCCAGCCTGTGAGAAAGAAGCCATAAAAATCTTGACATAGGTTGACCGTCAAAATCTGGACCTTTCCATGCCGGCAGCTGGGAGGCGTGCCTAGCAACGCCAAGGGGACGTCACTCGCAGCCTCATCACTACCTCACACCTTGTGTCCTCTCGCCCGAATTTCAAACTTTCATCAATAAAGCTCATACCTCCTCAAAGTTTAGACAGTTTCCAGCATTTTAATACCAAGCATGCACCTGTGCACCAAAAATGGACGCCTGGGAGCAAAAAAGACTTTATACCCTAAAATTCACAGAACTACAATCGTCCCTACCGCAAAACGGAAGTTGTAATGGGGGTCTGTGTCCAGCTACACACTGACCGAACTACTTTTTTACAGCGTGATTTTGTCGTCTGCATTTCTGGGACAAAATCATGGCGGAACAACTGAAAGTCAGAGATATTGCTTCCGTAAACAGTCGCGGAGAATGTAATATACTAAATATTGGCGAAAGGTGAGTACAAGTAGGAGAATCCGGTACTGGTTACATAGCTGAACTTTCACCTCGCTGATTATGTAAAATCGCACCATCAACAACACCATGCAGCGTCATCACCCGAGGCCACACCTTTGGACCGTATTGGTACAGGTGGGAAGGAGTTATACGAGTTTCCAGTTGGACACAAAAACATACAGTCTGTCAACAATTATAGCTCAACTTCGGAAAGCCAGCACCGTGAAATATCGAACATTCGCAGCTCCAATGTCGGTTCTTCCCACCCTCGTCCGTTTACTTCAGCCAACGCATTAACCACAAATAACACCCGTCAAAAGCTTGCCTGTACTAGTTCATCTTCTTGCATCCAACATCGGAGATGGAAATCAGGTCACCAATCCTCGGGGGCCGATCTCTGGTGGAGTCTTCAACATCCATATCCACAACCAAAGTAAAAACGACGAATATCCATCCGCTGAATATCGCCGCATCACGGTAATCCAGTTCTCACAATCATACGAAGAAATGTAGACTGTGCTCACACTTGCCTTTTATAAGGCGCATAAAATTTCAACTGTGAGCTGAGACACATGCACGTGCTGCACTCCTGACTGCTCTACCCACGACTTCTCGGAGTTTTTCCTTGAACAAACTCGCAAACTGTTTATAAACAATTGTTTGCTGCTTTGTTTTCATGTACACAGATGATACTTTAGAAACTTGTGTGGCTATTGTTTTATCTTTCGTATAAATGTTGGGCTTTGTTCTCAGGACGAATGACGTCACATACTTAAATTTCTCCGCACTGCTGCACGTGTCTGTGTAGGCAGAGAAACAAGACAAAATATTCTCCCTGATTTTAAATATAATTTTGTATATTTTTTGCGATTTTCCATTATTGGGAGAAACAGACTCCAATTCCTGACACATGACCTTGAGTCAAAGGCTCGAAAAACACGAATGTTTTTAACTCTCCTTTAATAAATTTGATACTAGAGGGTCACGAGTCGGAGATCCTCTATTTATGACACATACGTTTTAATAGTTAAGATACATGTATAAGGCTATTGTTTATATATATTCACAGAATGAAATATATATACTTTTGTATGCACTCACCTTTCTGAAGTCTAAAGAAATTTATTATTTTCCAAGTTTAATCCCTTTAGACTGAACAGCCTATATTCCTTTGCTGGCCCTTTCGCTCAGAGCATTGATATTGACGAGGTGATATGGACGGAGCGATAAGGCCCCAGGCTCACATTATTTGGATCGCGGCTTTAATTTCATGAGACAAGTGCGTGGCAAAATACACGTGGTTAACGTATGCAATTGGGTTTCCTTCACGAATCCATCACTACCGTCGTATAAGTGAATGAAACGGGAGTAAACAAATCAAATATCAAATAAATAAATGAAAGAATGAATGAATGAGTAACCTACTGCTTATAAGGGTTGCTGTACATTCGTCGACAAGTTTCCTCGGTAACCTATGACGTTTTTATACACAGTGTCTTTGTTCTCAGTCTGTAATACAAATGCACTTGGCATACCTAGAGGTATAGAGTCAGAAATTCGAACTACATAAGCAATACCCTTGAAAACTATGCAGGTCGGTTTCACGGTAACTCGGTGCCCTTAGAGTTGACGTTTTTGTGTATAATTTGCGTTAATTGTTCTATTGTGGTTACTGTACTCACTTTATAAAGCCCACACTTGTTTTAACACGCCCTCGTTCGAAAACGGAAGCCCCCACAGCCAGTGACTGCCAGTAGTGACTGCCAGTGGTCTGGATAAGTTGTGAACTCAGGCTTATAAAATTAAGTGTTAAAGGGCTTATTGAGGGCTGGATCAGCAGTTCAACAATTCAGTATACATTAGTGCCGTACTGCACGGCTTACAAGGGAAGAGACTATAATAAGACGTTGAATTATTTGTATAAAATCGTTTTAATGTCAAGCGTAAATGGTTCAAAATAATTACATTGTAATCTGTACCTCTCCCCACCTTCGTGACGAGTCATACAAACGACTGGCTAACACTGTGCGCAAAATAGGGGCACTCCCGAAGTCAGATTTAATCAAAATTGTTCTGGTATTTATTTATTTATTTATTTATTTATTTACTTACTTACTTACTTACTTATTTATTTATTTATTTATTTATTTATTTATTTATTGGGAGAAAATAACGCCGTACTCTGAAAGTGTTAAATCCACAACTCGAAGATTTATAGCTTGAGGAAACACGAGTGCACTCAGTAAATCACCGCCCCTCGTCCGCTACCTGACAACCATCATCACTAGAAGCTGCAGCCGATACAATGGGAACACGTTTTAAGCCTACGAATTCATCGGCATAAGAGGGTTGATCGGCTGTAGTGAATGGCTTATTGATCATGCAGTATAGGCTTCTTCGCTTATGCTTGTATCAATCGGAGGCAATTGGTGCGTTTTCATCACTTTTCCCAAACGACATTGGGTAAATACCAAGCATAGACACAATACAAAGGGTATTTGGTAAAACACCAAGCATACATACAGTACAAAGGGCATTGGGTAAAACACCAAGCATGCATACAGTACAAAGGGCATTGGGTAAAACACCAAGCATACATACAGTACAAAGGGCATTGGGTAAAACACCAAGCATATATACAGTACAAAGGGCATTGGGTAAAACACCAAGCATGCATACAGTACAAAGGGCATTGGGTAAAACACCAAGTATACATACAGTACAAAGGGCATTGGGTAAAACACCAAGCATGCATACAGTACAAAGGGCATTGGGTAAAACACCAAGCATACATATAGTACAAAGGGCATTGGGTAAAACACCAAGCATATATACAGTACAAAGGGCATTGGGTAAAACATCAAGCATACATACAGTACAAAGGGCATTGGGTAAAACACCAAGCATACATACAATACAAAGGGCATTGGGTAAAACACCAAGCATACATACAATACAAAGGGCATTGGGTAAAACACCAAGAAAACATACAATACAAAGGGCATTGGGTAAAACATCAAGCATACATACCGTACAAAGGACATTGTATAAAACACCAAGCATACATACAGTACAAAGGACATAGGATAAAACACCAATCATGCATACAGTACAAAGGATATTGTCTAAAACACCAATGCTTACGTGCAGTACAAAGGATATTGAGCATTTCGGAGGGGGAAGGGCTATTACTTAGTGTGATTTTGCGGGACAATGTATTGATTTTAACACAACATTACATCTAGATGAATTTAACTTCAAACAATTACAGAATGTATGCTAAACTATATTCTATTTCATATCTGACCTATTGTAAACAATAAAGCCATCTTAGACACCTCTTCGTCATCTCCCAAATGACATAAAGGTGGTTCTGATTTTGTACTAAGAATAAGCCAAATACATGGTACGAGGTTTTTATATATAATTAAAGACGCACAGCACAGAGAGTAAAGCCAAAGGAGCGACAGAACTGTGGTACATGTCAAATTCTCACAGGTAACCGGTGAAATACGGCCTCTTGTACATCTACCGTAGTCAGATTTTTATTCTAACTGTTCGTGTAAATGCGTAAATATTAGGCTCAGCAGTTTACACGCCTAGCCCCTTGGTACAATGGATTAAGCAGAATTAGGTTCATGACAATGACATTTCACTTACGACAACGGTCGTGTAAAGGTAAGGCAACCGAGAGGAGAGCGGAGTAAACCACTGACCCTCGCTAGATACAGCCTGATAAACGTCTTGACTTAAGGCCGCAGCGAAACGAGGAGCCTCATCCAACTAAGCAGTGTTAAAACCTTACAGAGTAAACAAACACTTTCTGAGAAAATATGATTGACCAATTTTGCTAATAAAATCTTTGAAAACCAGCCGTACTAAAATTATACGCAGAAAACATACCGGTACCAAAAAAACCAAACGCAATAATATGGCACTAATGAGGTGCCTTTAGTCTCCCAATGGCGACACGGGCAGATGTCGAATTGATCATTGCTCTCTTAAGAAAGAGTATCCACGTATGTTACAAGACTGACAACAAATCCGCATGAAGGGGCAGCAATGAACAACAGATCACCTTAGACCATGAGCGATCGCGCACAAAACGCCCGCACGGCATTCATGCGATTGGAGGAGTGTAGGCCTAAATATCATGATATGTCCTGAACACCCTAACTGTATTACGCATGAATCAGCATCCCGATTCATAATTTCAAATGATTTTTTAACATTATAGCATATGTTCTAAATATGTATGCCATTTGATAAACTTTGTGAACAGCTTGACTTACCGGTAGGCAGAAGCAACAATCCATTACATGATGGTACCGTTACTCATCCTGCGGATCTGGGTTCCGATCAGACATGTTGTAAAGGATTCTCCACCAGGCAGTGTTCCATATATGTCTGTCCCAGTGTTGGAAGTTTTAAGGAAAAGGGCGCATTCGGATGAAACCTTGTGTACAACCTGGCGTAGACCTGGTCCAGTTAAACCACGGAAGCTATACTGTTACGCGTTAATAGCGGTTCAAGGAATAGCAATTAAATATTACGGTACATCTAATATCGGTGGCCATTGTATGATAACTGATGTGGACTAATCGTGTTGATGTCTGCCTGCTAAAAGAGATAGTTGATTGGTGTGTTGCAGGTTGGCGACAAACAGGTTTTGTGTTACGTTTGTGGTGTAGGGAGGAGAAAGTGGTTATTCTAAATTCTCTTGCTAAAGCGCTCTTTTTTTTCTTTAGATTTTTTTGAGGAGAAACCCAAAAGATCATATTATTACAATTAATTGAAAGTCACTTTATTAACGGTATTTTGAAGATTAGTATAGGGGGCCTAGTAGTATAACTTAGCGTTCATTCCACCTTCACTTACATGAACGGTATTGTTGGCGTACGTAGTAGGACTGTCACATACATCTATACTAGGAGCGTTTTTTTTCCAACTGGCTGACATAAATAAATACATACGCTACATGATACGCTACATGAAGTCACAAGAATGTTTTACGGTCCAAACACACCTTTTAATGTTAAATAGCTCTTATTAACCATGAGTAACAGCTAGATTAGACCTACGTACAATGTTCTAAAAAAAATCACCTGTAACCCTGTGAGTAGGCCTATAAAGAAAAACAAAAACGTGATGCGACGTAAGAGTACTGTGTTGCCAGAAGTATGGTTCATATGTCACTTATGCAATGGTGGCTAGCATTATGGTGGAAGCCTCGAACAATTAACTCCATTTGATTCAGTAAAAAAATTTCTAAAGAAAAACAAGTGAACACAGAGACATTTGGGTGTAGAGAGAGTTTTTAATGACCTTTCCCTGACTTTACCGTTATGCGGTGACTTCTGTTAACGAATAACCAGGTTTATTTTAATAATAATTCTAATTTGTTTCTTTGTTTGTATGGTTTTCTTCTTTATTTTTTTTTCTTTTCCTTTTTTTTTCTTTTTCTTTTCAATTTTTTGTTTCTTGTTTTATTTCATTCTCTCAGGATGAATTGAAATATTCAAGTCCTCTTCCACATTTTAAGATAATAATTTTGTGCGGCATGTCCTACAGTTAAGTTTGGTAATTGGTGAAAACCTGTCAAACACGTGGGTTGTTGTTGTCGTTAGGAAATGAAAGTATATTAACCCGAGCGCCATGAGGTGTTTATCATGTCTCACAGGTAAGTATCGTTTGTACAGGATTTTAGATCAGTCACTTGTATTTTGTCTTATTATTAAATGCTGAGTGAGTAATGTTAGCGTGACAGATGTAGGAACTAGCCAGAGCTAGAGGCTCGATTGAGACAGGCGCTGGGCCTGCTGGAAACATTACAGCGGGTCCGGTTCTCGACAACGCATAATTCTCTGTCAAACGTTCCACTGCTATTCATGGACCATGTAGGCTGTCCAGTGAAATTGTCCGTAATACAATGACATGTTTTCCCAATCCTTACTATTGTTACTGTGGGGCCTCTGTGGCCGAGGAGATAACTAACGCATGGTTACGAAATGTAACAGTGTAACTCTAACATCAAGCAACGCAGTGTTGGGAGAGTCGCATGGAGAAATGGCTTCTAATGTGTCAGATCGACAGTGAGTCATACTTATTGCACCCTCAGATGGGCATTAAAATTTCCCTGAGGTAAAACGACATCAACAGAATGGTCCCCATAATCCTGTTCTGTATCTGGCTGAACCAAAAACGATTCATGACAATCACACAAATTTACAAAATAAATACATTTTCAGAAGCCATCTGTCATCATTTTGATGACTTCTGATACTAAGCCGATTAGCAACATCTGACGCCAGGAGGGAGGGAACCAGCCAAATGGGCGACCAGACTTGCTTTGTGATACTATAATGATTGCCACAAGTATTATCTCCCTTGAATGGATCACATGACTTTATGAATGAACTGACAGAACGAAATGGTGGCCACAGTGGGGGGAGCGGGAAAATGTACCATATTTAATTCGCAAATTTGTACAATTGTCATGAATCGTTTTTGGTCAACCATGAGCCTTGAGAAAACAAACTCGTCCTAAGTTGTCAGGTGACTATGTTACGGCCCTGGTATTGTCATTGGAAGTGATGGAGTTGTAATTTTCGTCAGACATGATGGAATTTGTGTGCGAGTTCACCAGTCTAGATACTGCAAGACAGATACCCCTTTGAATGTAATGAAAAAGTAGAAAATAAGAGGAATTGTGCAATCATGAACGCTTCAGGTAATCTCTGGGAAACTCAACTTTCTGATGATGATGATTCACAATTAGTTAATAGTCAAACAAGCCATGAGACTCCAAGCAGTTTTAATGACTTTGCGTCGGACAATGTCAATGAATCGGGCATAGTACAGTTAAATTTGTCACAGAATACTAAGCTCAGAGAGTTTGAAAATTCGTCTAGAGGACAAAGTTCATATTAGGGATAGTGATTGAGGCACATTACATTCAGCCACAGTTTTAAGCAGGGCTGGTAAAGCCACAGGTAATCTGAATAAAGTATGGTATAACTTCCAGTATTCAAAGCTGTGAGATAAAGTCGATGTAAAAGAATCTGTTGATTTGAGCAGAGTAATAGAATTTGAAAAGGTAGAATAAATTAACCAAAGAGATGATAGGGTACTTGAGGTTAGTGACGTTAGGTTAGCCAAATCCATAGAATTACAGAGCTGGATAAATAATGATATGTATGCCACAGTATGTGACAAGGGACAAAAATGTATCTCCACCAAGTGGAACAGTCCTAATGGAATCATTCTCAAAGCAAGACTTGTTGCTAGAGGGTTTGAAGAAACCATTAATGAGGAAATTCCCAAGTGTGCCACTGAATCATTGCGTCTAATATTGGCTATTCTAGCTCAGCAGAAATGGACTCCCACGTCAATGGACATTAAAACAGCCTTTTTACAAGGGCCTAGGTTATCCAGAGACATGTATATCAGGCCACCCAAGGAAGCAAAATTTGTGGGTGTTGTTTGGAAAATTCAAAAGTGTGTCTATGGCTTAGTAGATGCGTCATTTTACTGGCACACGAAAGTGGGTGAGGTCATGGTCAATTGTGGTGCCCATGCCTTGGCGTTTGATCTAGCAGTATTTTACTGGTACACGAAAGTGGATGAGGTCATGGTCAACTGTGGTGCCCATGTCTTAGTGGTTGATCCAGCAGTATTTAATTGGTACATGAAAGTGGGTGAGGTCATGGTCAACTGTGGTGCCCATGTCTTAGTGGTGGATCTAGCAGTATTTGACTGGTACACGAAAGTGGGTGAGGTCATGGTCAGTTGTGGTGCCCATGTCTTAATGGTTGATCTTGCATTATTTTACTGGTACATGAAAGTGGTTGACGTCATGGTCAACTATGGTGTCAATGTCTTAGCGGTTGATCCAGCAGTATTTGACTGGTACATGAAAGTAGGTGAGGTCATGGTCAATTGTGGTGCCCATGTCTTAGTGGTGAATGTAGCAGTATTTGACTGGTACATGAAAGTGGGTGAGGTCATGGTCAATTGTGGTGCCCATGTCTTAGTGGTGAATGTAGCAGTATTTGACTGGTACACGAAAGTGGGTGAGGTCATGGTCAACTGTAGTGCCCATGTCTTAGTGGTGAATGTAGCAGTATTTGACTAGTACATGAAAGTGGGTGAGGTCATGGTCAACTGTGGTGTCAATGTCTTAGCGGTTGATCCAGCAGTATTTGACTGGTACATGAAAGTGGGTGAGGTCATGGTCAATTGTGGTGCCCATGTCTTAGTGGTGAATGTAGCAGTATTTGACTGGTACATGAAAGTGAGTGAGGTCATGGTCAACTGTGGTGCCCATGTCTTAGTGGTGGATGTAGCAGTATTTTACTGGTACACGAAAGTGGGTGAGGTCATGGTCAATTGTGGTGCCCATGTCTTAGTGGTGAATGTAGCAGTATTTGACTGGTACACGAAAGTGGGTGAGGTCATGGTCAACTGTGGTGCCCATGTCTTAGTGGTTGATCCAGCAGTATTTGACTGGTACACGAAAGTGGGTGAGATCATGGTCAATTGTGGTGCCCATGTCTTAGTGGTGAATGTAGCAGTATTTGACTGGTACATGAAAGTGGGTGAGGTCATGGTCAACTGTAGTGCCCATGTCTTAGTGGTTGATCTAGCAGTATTTGACTGGTACACGAAAGTGGGTGAGGTCATGGTCAACTGTGGTGCCCATGTCTTAGTGGTTGATCTTGCAGTATTATACTGGTACACAATAGTGGTTGACGTCATGGTGAATTGTGGTGCCAATGTCTTAGCGGTTGATCTAGCAGTATTTGACTGGTACACGAAAGTGGGTGAGGTCATGGTCAATTGTGGTGCCGATGTCTTAACGGTTGATCTAGCAGTATTTGACTGGTACACGAAAGTGGGTGAGGTCATGGTCAACTGTGGTGCCCATGTCTTAGTGGTGGATGTAGCAGTATTTGACTGGTACACAAAAGTGGGTGAGGTCATGGTCAACTGTGGTGCCCATGTCTTAGTGGTGGATCCAGCAGTATTTGACTGGTACATGAAAGTGGGTGAGGTCATGGTCAAATGTGGTGCCCATGTCTTAGTGGTTGATCCAGCAGTATTTGATTGGTACACGAAAGTGGGTGAGATCATGGTCAACTGTGGTGCCCATGTCTTAGTGGTTGATCCAGCAGTATTTGATTGGTACATGAAAGTGGGTGAGGTCATGGTCATCTGTAGTGCCCATGTCTTAGTGGTTGATCCAGCAGTATTTGACTGGTACACGAAAGTGGTTGACGTCAAGGTCAGTTGTGATGCCCATGTCTTAGTGGTTGATCCAGCAGTATTTTACTGGTACACGAAAGTGGGTGAAGTCATGGTCAGTTGTGGTGCTCATGTCTTAGCGTTTGATCCAACAGTAGTTTACTGGTACACGAAAGTGGTTGACGTCATGGTCAGTTGTGGTGCCCATGTCTTAGTGGTAGATCTAGCAGTATTTGACTGGTACACGAAAGTGGGTGAGCAACTGTGATGCCCATGTCTTAACGGTTGATCCAGCTGTATTTGACTGGTACACGAAAGTGGGTGAGGTCATGGTCAACTGTGGTGCCCATGTCTTAGTGGTGGATCCAGCAGTATTTTACTGGTACATGAAAGTGGGTGAGGTCATGGTCAATTGTGGTGCCCATGTCTTAGTGGTGAATGTAGCAGTATTTGACTGGTACACGAAAGTGGGTGAGGTCATGGTCAACTGTGGTGCCCACGTCTTAGTGGTGATCTAGCAGTATTTGACTGGTACACGAAAGTGGGTGAGGGCATGGTCAACTGTGGTGCCCATGTCTTAGTGGTGGATCCAGCAGTATTTTACTGGTACATGAAAGTGGGTGAGGTCATGGTCAACTGTGGTGCCCATGCCTTGGCAGTTAATACAGCAGTATTTGACTGGTACATGAAAGTGGGTGAGGTCATGGTCAACTGTGGTGCCCATGTCTTAGTGGTGGATCCAGCAGTATTTTACTGGTACGTGAAAGTGGGTGAGGTCATGGTAAACTGTGGTGCCCATGTCTTAACAGTTGATCCAGCAGTATTTGACTGGTACATGAAAGTGGGTGAGGTCATGATCCACTGTGGTGCCCATGTCTCAGTGGTGGATCCAGCAATGTTTTACTGGCCAGATGATAAAGACTCAGGAAATGGAATGCTAGCAAGCCACTTCTGTGATTCCCAATATTAGATCTGTTTTCAATGTTGAAAGGGAAGAGGAAGGAAGGAAATTTCGGATATGTAGGAATTGAGATTGGACAAGACGAAGTGGGGATATCATGCTGCATCAAAAGCAGTATGCTGACATTGTGAGTCCACTAGAAATGATGAACTGGGACCAAAGAGTCCACCATGACTTGCCATTAAGTGTACAGGTCAAAAGTTGGACAACTTCTATGGCTAGCACGCCAGAGAAGATCAGACAGATCTTCTGACGCATCCACTTTGTGTGGATCAGTCAAAAACACAAGAGTTTAAAATGTGGCAGATGCCTATAAAGTGATAAAGAAAGTGAAATAAGAGTATGTTGTTCTGAGGTTTCAGTCACTCAATGAAAAGTGAAACCTGTGTTATTGAGTGATGCTTATCAGGCAGTTTGTCTGCTGGAGGGATTCAAGGTTTGATAGTCCAAGAGAATCAGAGGAGCGGCAGCAGAAACCTTGGCTACAGCTTCATATTCCTGGCAGCTTTGTTCTCGGAACTCACCTATGGATCAGCTGATCCACTTCAGCTGCCCATTACATGTGTGTCTGACTGTAGGTCAGTGTGCAAGGCAATCAAATCTTCAAAACGGGTTTCTGATTAAACAGCTTCACACGGAAATTAGTGGCATTAAGGAATAGTGGCATTAAGGAACTCAAGGAGAAGAATTCAAATCCAAGACATTATATGGTGACAGACTGGTCGACAACAGGCAGATTGTTTGACTAGGTGCTTCAGTACTCATTGCTGAATGAGCTGCTGAAGACCTTGGATGATGGCTTATGGACTGTGAGCAGTCTGTAATTTCCAGGGATTGTGTGACAGTTATTTCATTCTGTTCATTTTGACATTGCTACTTGGCCCTACATGGCCTTCTTGCTGACAGTGATTTTTCATGTCAGTGATATGGAACTTAATTTCTTTCCTTTCTTACTAATTATAATGTGATCCCATTGCCTTTGTTCATGAAGACTTACCATGAACACAGACTTTTCCTTGGGACTGTAAAGTAAAAGTCATTCTATTTCTAATGTTTCTTTTAAAAGAGGGTGATTTGATAACCCTCACTTCCTGGCCCCTACTTTAATACTTTCAACACAAGAGAGTTATGAGACCAACGTAAAATCATGGAAGTCGTGGGAAAATGGCAGGAATTGCGCAGTTGTATTTTTGCTGTGGCAAATAGAATATTAAAATTTTGAACAGAGAGAAACTGTGTTGGGAACTCAGTGATAAATTTTAAACTTTGACACCTACCTTTTTACAACAACAGACATAAATTTGGTACTGGGGTAAAGCCATATATAGGCATGGATTCAATCGCAGTTAGCCAATGTTTCAAGCCGATGTTTCAGAAACTGTCAAGACATGGGACTTGGAGGTATGACTCTTTGTCTAGTCAGAAACTATAATACCGTTATGCAGAATCATATTGTATCTAGGGCTATCTGCTTATCCAAGAACCAAATTTTCTGACTTGATCATACAGAAAATATTGTGATAAAGGTTTATTGTAGTTCTAGTCAGAAATCTGCATAATTAAAGTGATTAAGAGTTCCAAACGAAGTTGCTTTTAATGCTAAATTACCCACCTTATCCTGTCATATAGTAAGGGATGCATTTCCAAAAAATATTTATTATTCAGGCTTGCCAACCTGTCCGTGCTTGTTTTAAGAAAAGTCTGCCATAGTTGATCAATCTCCATGGTTACTTTTGCCAGGTTAGTTCATTTAGGGATGTAATTGTGTTAAACATTAACCTGTTCATTACCCCTCTATATTATGCATATTTTTGTCAATGTCAGATTTATTTTAGAAGCCATTTTTTACCCCACAAAGTGAAAGTTGGAAAACTTGCTTGTACTGTTGTATGTTAATGCAGATAATAATCTGCACATTAAAAAAATTTAACTTAAATGTTTCATTCATCCTTTAAAGAAGTGTGTTCTGTTTGTATATGGCATGCTAATATTTTCTAGTTCTGTCCAAATTTCAGGTTGCTGATAGCTAATTCAGAGCTCCTGGGGACAGAATCAGGCGTATATTCCTGCTAGACTTTCATCAACAGTGGCATGGCAGGCATGCGTGTCCAAATGACACGGGCTAATAGCCTGGAATCTCCTGTCTGTCCAAGTTATATGACAAGGAAGGCAGCAGGCTCATTGTCAAAGACCATGTCAAGGAGAAGGCTGCCTCCCTTGCCTTCCTTGGCGAAATATTGCGAACATACAAACTGCGGGCTCGTAAACAGCTCTCACAGAACTTTCTGCTGGACATGAACCTATGTCACAAGCTTGTGCATGTTTGTGAAGTTGGACCTGGTCCAGGGGGGATAACTAGGGCTCTCCTAAACACCGACCTCAGTAGTCTCTCTGTCATTGAGCTGGATCGCAGGTTTATACCAGGCCTGGAGGTGAGCATTCTAACTAAGGCCAACCTTCAAAAATTCCTTGTTGGGCTTAACCCAATCCTCTGATCATTAGATAGTATTTTTTTTGTGTGTGTTTGTGTGTGTTGGATAAATCAAAAGATGATTTAGTATTGAACAGTCAGATAAATAAACGAAACATGAAGCTTCAATCAAAATCCCTTTTAATGCTCAAGAGTTTGATTGATGCTAGTAATCCGAGATCATGGGTATTTGTGACACAATCTTCATTTGTAGATAACGCAGGATTTATCAGCAACATCGCAGGTTATACAGTACACTAGTAGTTGTATGTTTCTTTCCATTGTATATTCAATGTATGGTATTGTTTTTATATGGTGGTAAAAGACTTGAAATGTACACATGTACATGTTCAAATAGATTGTTGGACGACTGTGCTGAACTAGCAAATGACAACTTCAAAACTGTTGAGGTTCAATGGCTTTAGAACCAAGAGTAATATTTTAATGATGGAGAAAACATAAAAATTACATAAAGTTCAGATAAAAAAGTGTGAAAAATTAGTTGTACATGTAAATGTTGTCTGGGTTTTTTTTCCTTTCGTTTTTTTTTTTCTTTTTTTTTAATGAGAAAAAGAGACTTTAAAAATAATTTTAGTATGGTGGGTATTTGGGACCACCTCTAGGTATATATTGACTTTAACTAATAATGTTATAAATGTGGATGTAACACATGTTTTAAATAATAAATGTATTTGCACTAGAATTGCACTAGAATTGCACTAGAATAGCACTAGAATTTTTATATATATATTTCCTAATTTAGAACATTATTATGCAAAGGTAATAAATGCCAGTTGTTGCCTGGTATCAAATATCCACCATACAAAAATACTTTCAAACCTCCCTTTTATTCAAAAAAAAAAATATTAAAGACCACATTTGCAAATAAGTTTGCACACTCTTTCAACTGATTTTTGCATCATTTTTATGTTTTCTTCTCCTATACAAACAAAAATTACAGGCTTTATTAATATTTATCTTTTATTTGTAAGACAAACATTTTAGCAAACTTTTTTGTGCATGTTTCTTTTCATCACTAGATGCTGGCCTCCTGTTCTGATGGACGACTACAGGTTCACCAAGGAAATGTTCTCAACTTTGACTTCAGTCATTTCTCCCCAGTCATGTGCTTCTTCCGTGGGAAGATCGTCTTCCCAAGATCCACCTGATTGGCAACTTGCCATTCAACGTGTCTACGCCGTTGATTATCAAGTGGCTACGCGCCATCTCGGAGAGATCAGGCCCATGGCGATATGGCCGCACGCCGTTAACACTGACATTTCAGAAAGAGGTTGGTGAGAGAATGATTGCGGGGGTGAACACAGAACAAAGAAGCCGCCTTTCCATTATGTGCCAGTATCTTTGTGACGTTCAGCTCAAGTTTATAATCCCAGGTAAACCATAAACCAATGTCGTCGTCGTCTGAAATGTTGAACAATACTGGACACTGGCCAGAGTGTCTGCTCTGGTGTCTAGTTATCGAATATGGTGACAGATATTTTTGGCTCTTATTATTTGCATTTCTATTAGATAATATATAAATATTTTGTAATACCAGTTTTTCTGGGTATATCTTATTATTATTTACATAGTTGCTGTGATGTCAAAGACAGTAAGTACTCGATTCTCACTGTTAAGCTGTTAATCCCATTTAATGCTTTTAATTTTTAATTCCTGAATAGTTTTAGTGTGAAATTCCAACATTGTTTTCTGGAATAGGCCGTGACCAAATGGCTAAGGTACTGGCCTTTCCTTCAGGAGGACACATGACCTACGGGTTCAGAACAGGGAGAAGGAATTTATGCCTTGGTGACAATAACTGGTTGTTTGTGCATTGTTCGTAGTTCATAACCACTTGTCTACCATCACTATGGTGTATATCTGTATGTAGAATGTGTAAAAGATCATGAGCAACTTGCCCCAAGGCATTGGTTTACCCAGACTCCAGTTCCCGCCACCCACAAAGCTCTCTGCCATTTTGTGAAAAATTCTTGAATAAGGTGATGAAATACCTTAAATGACCTAAAATTTTTAGAGGCAGATAAATGCTGCAGGGTATTATTTTGATGCTTAAAATTTTCTAGGGGAGTATCATCCCATATTCCAAGGAAACCTCAAAACACCTTTTAAAACTCAACACGACCCCTTCAGAATCATGAAAAATTGGCAAGTTAGACATGGACTAAATTTTTGGTCATTTAGGGTGCATCAGATATCATTTTCATTTTTAACAGAAATAAATCTATATGCCATGGGTATTTATTGATGTGGCTGTGCAGATGTTTGGATTATCTGTTGTCAGGTTCTGCGTTTATCCCTCCTCCCAAAGTGGACGTAGCAGTGGTCAGGGTCGTTCCTCTACAACAACCCAAAATTGACCTCCCATTTGACATCGTTGAGAAGGTTGTACGACATGTTTTCCATTATCGCCAGAAAAGATGCTGGAGGGGAGTGGAGTAAGTGGGCACATGTTTGTATATTGACTATAGTCAAGCAAAATGTGACATTAACTAAGAAGAATAGATGATCAGTTTTTAAGTACTTTGAACCACCATGTACAAGAGAAGAGTTATCATTCCAGCTTGCACCTGAATCAGCATTGTGCAGGAAAAGGTAACCTATTGCATGGCAAAGGCCACTGATTCAGGTTTCTTCCTCCATTTTTGTTGAAAGAAAAAAATAAATCTTTTCTACCATTATTTGGCAACTCTCATGGTATTGGTGATATTAGCGCTGTGTTACCTAATTACTCAGCATTCTGAAGACATCAAACTGGTAATTTTTGTTTCTTGATTCTTAGCTTGGCAATATTTCATCATATGTTTTTGTATTTTTTCTTCCTTGTAGGACCTTGTTTCCACAACTCACTCACACCTGGTGTCTCAGACTTTTGAACGTTCTTTAATATCACCAGATGTCCAGTCCTACAAACTCACCATGAAGGACTTTGAAATCTTGTGTAGGACTTACCAGGACATTATTCAATCTAACCCTGAAGTGAAGGACTTTGACTACAGATCTAAGGAAGGTCTGAAATTGTGGCGGCAACGTAAAGAAATCAGAAGGGAGAATGAGGTGATTGGTGTGACAGAAAGTGCTTGAATCAAATGAAAGATAATATCAGAGTGAGTGTAGATGCTACAGTTCCATTTTGTTTCTGATTTCTTTATTTCTTTTCAAAGTTACCATTGAAGTATACATTGATGTGCCAAGTTTAATATGTAGAAGAAAATAAATGAATTTAATTTTCTTAATTTTCTCTTGATCAATGAACTAGCGTATGTAGATTATGTATGCTAATTGTTTTATTTATGGTCAGTTTTTACATGATCAACTAGACATTCATAAACATAAAGACAACTTTCAGCAGATTTGGCGATAATCCAGTCCAATCACCTGAACAACCTAATCCATTCAAATCACCTTTTCTCTGATTCCATGGTAAGAGCTGGCAAGACATGATTTCAGCTATGAAATTGATATCAGTATAAATCTTGAGGAATATTTCAGGTAAAACTGTGCATATTAACACCTAATTCATTAGGCAGGGCCTTGGTGGGAATGAGCAGTGGGTGGTTCTTTGATGTAGTGTTATATGAAGTTTGCAAGAAATCACTGGCCTTCCACCAATGTGATAAATGTCATACGAGAAATCACTGGCCTTCCACCAATGTGACAAATGTCATATGAGAAATCACTGGCCTTCCACCATTGTGACAAATGTCATGTGAGAAATCACTGGCCTTCCACCATTGTGACAAATGTCATACGAGAAATCACTGGCCTTCCACCATTGTGATAAATGTCATACGAGAAATCACTGGCCTTCCACCATTGTGACAAATGTCATACAAGAAATCACTGGCCTTCCACCATTGTGACAAATGTCATGTGAGAAATCACTGGCCTTCCACCATTGTGACAAATGTCATACGAGAAATCACTGGCCTTCCACCATTGTGATAAATGTCATACGAGAAATCACTGGCCTTCCACAAATGTGACAAATGTCATACGAGAAATCACTGGCCTTCCAACAATTTGACAAATGTCATACAAAAAAAGCTTAGGTAAGTGTATTTAACTGAGGGTCAGTGCTTTCCTCGGTTTCCTCAAATCCATAAAATGCTGGCCGCCATCCTGCAAGTGGGAAAAAATGTCTGTATTGTAGTGTTACAGACAAATGAGAAATAAGCAGAGTTTTAATCAAGAGAATGACAACACAACTTGCGACTCACCTCCAAGTGTTTGTTTTTTTCACTTTTGTCCATTTCAACACAGCTTTTATTCTGATGGTTGCTTCCCCAATACTTGCAGAATCTCTTAGAGAAACTGTGCTAGTAAATCGTTTATTTAAAAATAGTTCACCAAAAGTAAAAATTATTGATAGATTGGAATGTTTTCCCTGGATGTGTTATATCTTAAGGTTGAATTTAACACTAACATATGTCAGTATGAAACTTGCATGATCAAGTAGCTTTCGTTTTGAAATCCCTACACTTTACGTGATGTAATACCTCCTGGCAGTAAATTGGAAATATACCGAAAATTCATCAGGATATGTGTTTAAACAGTTTCTTTAAACCTACATATATAACGATTTAAGCATGGTTACTTTTCGAAATGCCTTGAACAGATGTATGCAGGGATATGTTACATAATACCTCGCTGCGACCATTTCTAGTAAAATGACAGCTAGAGGATGATGCCATCAAGCAGTCATTCTGAACAATTGGTTTCATCCATAAGGGTGGTGAATGCTATTAAACGCCTGCATTTGTTTTCTTCCGTTCGGTAGACGGAATAATGACAGCTTGGGACAAAGGCCTAGTGTCCGTCGCGATGCGTGCGTCATTTTGCTGTAAATACCCGGCGGTGTCTGACTGGGATCACCTCCCGCGGTCCATTAGTGTCGGCGTTTTGCGTCCGTCGATATCAGATCGATCTGCGCTCCATCGATATACTGCCATAAACTCTTTGTGGAATTATTTAAAAGATAGCTTCCCTGTCTTGTGACCGCGAGATAAACTCAGCACCCCGCTTGGCATACAGCCTGCGGTCATACTAACCGGCTTGGCGCTGGAGTCATGTACGCTGTCACGGGTTGACTGCATTAATTGTTCACTCATTGAGTGCTTTAACTAGTGCATTTTCCGATGACAAAATCGTCACCGTTAGCGTAATTACTCATATTTAGAACTGACATGTATTAATCACTTTTCTGTAACTACCAAGCTATAGATATCACTTTACACAGAATGTTAATTTATAAACTGTCATCTGATTTAGTGAATCGACTTGATCGAGAGACGTCATTGTTTTGGTCGCCATGACCTTCCATCAAAGTTGGTGTGTTCAAATCCTGGTTGTGTTCAGGTCAGTTTACAAATCGTTTGTGTTTGGCTCACTCTCAAGAAATGTCCCTGAGGATATTATCACACGCTATTGATTGACTCGTTATTGTTTATTTCGATGCTGTGGCGGCCAGTTCATGCCAGGATTGATGTACCCTGAAGAACCATCTGTTCTTTGCTGAGTGTAACTACCGAACTTTTCTCCATAGAAGGTTTTTGTCCACTTGTCGAGCTCAGTAGGTATGCTGTATGCGCAAACGTCGTGGACTTTAGAGCGGGGAAGACACTGCTCATTGTTATATCTCATACCTATTGACCCATAACTAAACACACTATGCGTTTAATCCGCTTGTTGCATAAGAAAGACAGAGATAAAGGATATTAAGCAGACGTAATCTTTTATGCATAACAAATAACAGATTTTATTGGTTTTCGTTTCATCCAAGATTTACATGTATGTTCTTGAGTACACCAAGATACGGTAAAACTTCTTCGTTTTCATCAGAATCATCAAAGGTATTTTATGATGATATCTTGAAAATGCATTCTTATCAGATAGTATTTATCCTTTATCCCTGGCAGACCATGTCAAGACTTCTTCACACAGGACTAGGTTAGGTGTTCGAATCCAGTTCCCGCGGAATCGGTTGAGGTCTTGCATAACGAGCTGTATTGGGTACAGCACCTGACGATGTGCAGTGGTTAACTCCAGACTACGCACCCTACATCATGGAGTAGTCCAGAGAGTCCCTATTTTGTGACACCTGCCCGAGGAGCCTTTCTTGACATTCAATTCAGAACGTCTATACACTATAACAAGTGGGGAAAAATGACTTGTGGAGGCGAAATATGAATGCAGACTCAACGCGAAGATGCACTCAATCGAATGCATTAATAGTTCAATTTATACCAGCCTGTAATCTGATTTTCACTTCTTACATTGATGTGGCCCGTAGTCTATCAACAAAGCGCTGTCTGGGGTCGTACAATGTTTAAGTAATCTTAAAAGCGGAAAACGAAGGTATCTGATAGATACATCGATAAATAAGCTACAAATACCTGTAAAATGATATCGACTGGTGCGAGTCTGTTAAGTAAAGGCTCTACGTGGACATGTGGCTCAATCGGCAGATATAAGTGACTGGGTGGTATAGATAGATAACGTTCATTTACTTACTTAAAATTGTTTGACTGAAGAACAGTTGTCTGTGAGCTGCAATGACAGGATAATCTGCATCAGTAACAGAATACATTCTAACATCACTCAGGTAACAGATTTTCTGTTAAGTTTAAAATTACATTTTTGAAAGTAAAGTGATGTCTCCAGCACAACAGAATGGAAAATCTGGAAGAGTGGCTATATTTGTAAAGTCATGTAGCAAATTTCGTTCTGTCAACGACCTGTCGTTTTCATCACAATGTTTAAGTGTGATGCGTATATTGGTTCTTTAGCCACATGTGCACTAAGACAGCCTTAGCCCTTTCAGAATATTTCCATAACATACTCAACCATTTCCACTACGATTTTTATCGTTTCACTCATGCGCTTAACGGATTAAGATCTGATCTGCTGAGCCAATTGTAAAAACATAAAACCGACAGAGGAAATATCGCGGCGCATGTACTAGGCGAAGTGCTACAAATGACAACTCAATGCCAAAAACGATAAGGAAAACAACGGTAAGCAATAGATTAGTTGCAAAATTTTCGGGAAAGAAGATTTTATAGATGCAAATGTTGGCACCTTAGCTCTTCACCGATTTGACTCTTAATATATAACGAGGTGAAGGAAAACTAACGTATCTAACGTATACATAGTCATTCGTTATGCTATCTGCCTTCATTTCTAAATGACACTGAGAATTGCTATTAACATTAATTGAGAATTGCTATTAACAATGGCAAAGGTGTTCATATGCAGATTAATTCATGTCATATACAAAGGCGTATTAACAGTAATGGGCTATATAATTAGACGTTATCGCCCAGCCGAATTAGGCCAGGCTTATGTTTGAAATTCGATATGGAATTAGTTGCTGCTAAAAATTCCTATCCTGTGGTTTCTTCGATTAATCTGAAGTGAAGTCTGCCTTGAATAACGACTTCCCCTGGGAACGCGTATTGGTGTAGTGTAACCGATATGTAGCCAGTTTTCTGGACCATTCAGGGTTTGGTAACAGTGAATAGCTGTGTAACGGCGGGTGGCTCTGGAAAGTGAAGAGCTATGTAACAGTGGGTAGCTCTGTAATACTAAATATCTTTGTAATAGTGGATAGCTGTATAACAGAAGATAGCTTTGTACATAGGAGAGCTTTGAAACAGTCGATGGTTTAGTGTTATTAGCGCGCTTTGTTATGATGCTTTGCTTTATAACAGTGTATAGCTTTGCGGTGGACAGCTTAATTACAGTCCATATCTTTGTAACAGTCCACATCTTTGTAACAGTATATATGTTTGTAACAGTGGGGGGTTTTGTAACTGCATATTTTTGTAACGGTGGATAGCTCTGTAACATTGAATAGCTGTGTAGCAGTAGAAAGCTGTGTGAAAAGATAACTTTGTGACAATGCGTAGCTTTGTATACAGTGGATGGTTTTGTAATAGTGTACAGCTTTGTAACGGTGGATAGAACTGTAAGATTTGATAGCTTAGTTACAGTGGATAGGTTTGTAACCATGGATAGCTTTGATTTGATAGCTTAGGTACAGTGGATAGATTTGTAACCATGGATAGCTTTGATTTGATAGCTTAGGTACAGTGGATAGATTTGTAATCATGGATAGCTTTGTTACAGTGGATTGCTTTCAGATCTAGCAGTGCATATCTTTGTAACAGTGTGTCTTTGTGACAGTAGATAGTTTTGTAACGGTGCATAGCTTTGTGACAGTGGATAACTCTGTATTATTGGATAAATTTGTAACAAGGAATAGCTTGTAACATGGGAAAGGTTTTAGCTGCCTCAGTGAGTATTCACGTGCCGTCTTAATCCTTAACATTTCATGAATGTACGTCCGACTTCGACTCTTGACCAAGTGTCGATTTATCCCCAGTGTATAATATCGACCCCAATAATCGCCAGCTGTGCAGCAAGTCTTGCGTTTCCATGGTGGCCTTAAAGGGTGAAGACAAACAGTTCATAACTTATGGCTCATGGTCCGAAACAAAGATAGTGCATGGGTGACGCAAACCAAAAAGCACATCCGCGTTCGATTGTAGAATGGGTGGAGTAAATAGTGGACTTGAGAGGGAGGGGAGGGTAGGAGCTCACTAAGGGATGGTGTGTGTACCAGGAGCAGGGAAAGGCTATAGGCATACCTGTATACGCCGCCACCGTGAGCAGCAGTAGGCATCGATCTCCGTGACATCACCAATCGCTCAGCACAGTATCGCACACTTTGCCAACTTCTGTGAGCATTCCATCAATACCATTCTGCAGCATCACACATACACACGCGCGCCGCTCTCGTTTAGCTACTGCTTGATTTTCTTATAAGCGTAAATTTGTGGGATTACCCTCACAACCGAGCGTTTTTCAGTATGGATAGGTAACTGTTGGGTGCCTGTGTTTTAAGAATGGAGACGGGAGGTGGAGGCAGAGACCCAAACTCCTCCGATACTGGGACCCAGAGCCCCAAAGGGGTACCGTCGGAAGAACATGAAAACAAAACAGTAGGAGTTACGGAAGGGGATGTGCAGAAAGTGCCGACGGGTGAAATTCTACAAAAGCCGGATGAAGTCTGTAAGCCTGTCGTTTTGCCCCAGGATAAAGTAACCAATGTGGATTCTAAAATAAGGAATAGTGTGGAAGATGTTAAAGGATCGTCTGCCGCCAGTGCGTCTACCATTTCTAGCGGAATTGGTAGTGAGTTAGCCAAAAGTTCGGAAAGTAATGCGGACACTATGTCGTTAAGTTCTGGGTCGGGGGTAGCGCCTGCCGCTCCTGCTGCCCCTCAACCACATCAGCAGCCGCAAACCCAACCCCAGACCCAACACCAACCCCATACCACAAACCACGGGAAGAGAGTACTGACTCTTGCCCAAAAGGGAGAGTGGCTGATTCTGGACCAGTACCTGAGGTCTTTGGAAAAGTTGTCCCCCGATGTGAATGTCACTGATGAGGTAAGGAAATTGAACGTCCATTAGACTTCTTTCTCAAATCGGTTCTAACGATCAGTTATATAATTATAGCACGTGTATATTCCTGTGCAATTGTAGGCCCATATAGACCCGATCCTGGTTGTAGTCTAGACTAACGACGGTTTGTCAGGAACAGTCCTCGGAATTCTGTTGTTAGACTTAACAAATAAAATGAAGAAGACATTCGGCTTTAATGTGTTTTAAAGGTATGAGGAACTATGTGGTAACTGGTTTGTCGCCGGACAGTATGGTAAAACTGGTAGAATTTATGGCAAAACATGTCGGGAAATATGGTAATTGCTTTATGGCCGTACAACTGGTTTGATTTATTCATTTGATTTACATGTATTTGATTGGTGTTTTACGCCGTACTCAAGAATATTCACTTATACGACTGCGGTCAACATTATGGTGGGAGGAGCCCTGGGGACACCCACGACCATCGGCAGGTTGCTGGCTGACCTTCCCACGTACGGCCGGAGAGGAAGCCAGCATGAGCTGGACTTGAACTCACAGTGACAATTGTCTTGATGTCATACATAACGCACAATGTGATAATTGCTTTGTTGCTATATATATAACGGTCAATGAGGGAACTGGTTTGTTGCCATACATAACAGGCAATGTGGTAACTGGTTTGTGGCCATACATAACAGGCAATGTGGTAACTGGTTTTTGGCCATACATAACTGGCAATGCGGTAACTGGTTTGTGGCCATACGTAACAGGCAATGTGGTAACTGGTTTGTGGCCATACATAACAGGCAATGTGGTAACTGGTTTGTGGTCGTACATGACGGGAAAAAGCGACACCAGTTGAGGTCTTATTGGCACCGCGTTTTATTCTGAATGGCTATATGTCTTCCAAAATACACGTTTCTCTCTCCGACCGTTTAGTCATGTTTTTATTGGTTTCATATGTTAAAATTTTGTGTAAAGAGATGCTAAAACAAAGGGAGTTCAATTAAAGGCCGATAATAGTGTAACGTCATCGGCGCGTATGTATGTTTACACGTGAAATACAGACACGTGAACGAAACATTTCTTAATTCAGTCATGTTAAATGCCCTTTCGCCAATTGGTAAACCACTGTCGAATGGTTAAAACTTGCTTCCTTCTTGGGATGAACGCGAACAAGTATGCCATTAATATGCCTTGATAAACACTGCTTTGTAAAACGTAGATATCTCACCTTGCCCTTTTTTTAAGCCGGTTTTTTTAGTTTAAAAATTTTAACCCGTTAAATGTATTTTTGACTCACTAAATTAGATGTGAATGTCTACCATAATAAACAGTCACAAGCTCAACGCGATCATGAGTACGCGTGTCAGGTGTCAAAACGAGATCAGAACCAATAGCAGAATGTGTTCTTTTCTTTATTTTAAGTAAGCTATATTTAAAGTAGAGGGCGCTACATGGCAAGGTTTAAGCCCTATATATTTCAATATGCCGAGCTGTATTATGTCAACAAGTTTAGTTTCCTAATTAGTTTAATAATGCGTAAACAAATTCCGCTACCTACAGTAACGGATATGGTTATCTACGTTATGTTCTTTACAGAAAAAAAAACGCAATTCACATGCAAGCAAAAAATGTAGCCTACACCATCTAGACCATTTTCCTTTCTTACCAAAACGTCCTTATTTAGATTTTGTTGATCAATTTTTTTTCATAATCTGCATTGTTTGTCCAGGTAAACTTTAATGACTTATAATAACCACTTGCAGTATGTACCAACGATCTTTCAGAGTTTGAACAAAAACACTTTTCAGAAGATTTGAGCCAAACCCAAAACTAGCGCAAATCCATTCGTAATTTTGTTTTAAGTTAGAATGGCTCAGATAATCTCAAAATATCAGCCTCGCATGTGCACGTGATATATACCATTTAAAATCAGTAATGAAGTTCCTAAACAATTATAACTTTTTTAAACATTAGATCGATTTTAACACAATAAAATAGCACAGGTACGAGTGTGATATTTACTGAAAGGTAATAATGTGACCTATTCTTGTTAAATACAAAAACACTTGACTTGGTCATCGAAAATGCTGAATGTTGTGCCCAAAAATCTCCGGTATATAGCCTCCTTCATGACAGTGTAATTTTAAGTTTTAATTTTAATACTGATTTTATATGTGTATAGATTTCATTATTATGTCTGTTTTTGACACCTGAATGTGTAATGATAAGTCTAATCTAATATTCTAATCATTTAATATTACCATATTTAATCAGTGAGTTATTCTAACTTGTGAGTTCATAACGTGACATACGTTCATTATGTATTCGTGAATATGTGATCTTAATGAACGTGTGGTCCTAATGAATATGTGGTCCTAATAAATACGTGGCTCTAATGAGTATATGGCCTTAATGAATACGTGGTCCTAATAAATGTGTGGCCCTAATGCCTGAATATGTGATCCTAATAAATATGTGGTCCCGATGAACGTGTGGTCGTAGTGAACATGTGGTCCTAATAAATATGTGACCCTGGTGAATATGTGGTTCTACAACATATGTGATACTATTGTGTCTGTTACCCTAATGAGCATGTGGTTCTAGTGAGTATGTGGTCCTAATGTAATACGTGGCTCTAATGAGTATATGGCCTTATGAATACGTGGTCCTAATAAATGTGTGGCCCTGATGAATATGTAGTTCTACAACATATGTGATACTATTGTGTCTGTTTCACAGTGGTTGTTGAAACTTACGCTAAAATTAACATTCTTCGGAAGCATGTGAATCTTATCCTTCGTGTGCAGAGCAAGCTTCCCGAATGCCCTAACATCCACACGAACATCACAGCATACATGAACAGTAGATTAAACCCGGGTCGGGTCATACCAAAGACAATGGTACTTGTTGCTTGGCATTCAGCACTGAGAGATCAGAGCAAGGAAACAGGACTGGTTGGTCTCGTGTCAGTATGATGTTGACTAGGTGGGGTGTCATTTCTGGTGTCTTCGGCGTGATACTTCAGTGGCGGCAACCACAAGAAGACATAACATATATATATGTGCACACACCAAATGACTCCTCGTCGTCAAATGACCGAAAAATTGTTAAGTACGACCTTAAACCTCAAGCATACATAAATGCTCAGAGGGGATGTTGATCATATCCCTCACACGTGCAGCCTGTTTCTCAACAGTACCAATCTCGGCACGAACGCCACGGCATGCTTCGGCCGTATATTGGTTTTATGCCCTAAGTGTTTAACCAGTTTCTCAATAATTTCCGTTTTAATATGAACACAACTACATGCTTTGGCAGTATGTTAGTTTTATCCCCAAAACTTTCAGCCAGTTTCTCAGTAATTTCATTTTCAATATGTACTCCTTGGCATGCTTTTATCCCTCAAATATTTAGCCAATTTTTCAGTCTCGGTCTCCATGTGAACGCCCTCACATGTTTCCACATGTTTATGTGTCCCCTTCATTATTTCACTTTACAGGTAGTTTCAATGTAAACATGAAGGCAACGGCACGCTTCAGCCAATTTTTCAGTAGTTTCACGCTCGACATGAACGCCATGACATACATATAGCCCTGCATGGGAGTAGGCAGTCTTAGTTGTATATACAATCACGCAGTTAGGACGCCTGCGCTGTTTCAAAGCTGTATCTAATTGGGACCATTTCCTGCCTACACAAGCCGGATCCAAGCTGTGTGAAAACACATCGTTCTCTATTGTTACGCTGCAGTGCTTGTGAACTACTGCTTTGCTTTAGAAGCACAGCTATATACACAGAAACAGAGAACGGAGCAGAGACGTACTCTAGATGTGCTGGATAAACGAACTCAAGACTACACCGCTAAGATTGGACCAAATTCTTTTAGTACTAAACTACAGAGCATCACCATGAAGACAGATTGCTGAAAACTTCATATTCTCATGACTACATGTATTCATATTTTTAGACTTTTTAAAATGAAATTAAATTCATTCAAATGTTTGAATTCTAAGGTAAGCTTTATGGATGATATATTACCTGTGGGTCAGTACCCCAACGTCTTATCACCTTTTTGTCTTTATATTAACCTACAGGCGAAAGTTTTGTGAACAGGAATTGAAGGATACCTGGAATATTTGTATGATATTCCTTAATGTGCAGTTTGGGATGTGTCCTGACATGTTAAAGGTACAAAAAAGCCTCAGCCTCAGGTTGGTAAAAATGGCTAAAAATAGCCTACTCTAAGCAGCTGCAGGACATTTAACAGATCGTTTGTTGTTTTAATTTTATTGGTGTTTTACTCGGTAATCAAGAATATTTCCCTAGGACGTTGATCAGCATTATGGTGGAAGAAACCGAGCAGAGTCTGGGGGAAACGTTAAGCTCTGTTTAAAGTGAACATAAAATCTGCCATTATATACACATAAAAAAGGGATATCGGCCATAGTTATCACAGAAAAATATGTAAAAATATCTATGAAGTTTTGAAAGCTGAGAGGATGAAGTTCAGTATTGGGGATATGGCACTGACGGACAATTCACTCCGAGTAGCCATATTGCTGAAGCCCTTATGAACTTGGCCAATCACTATCGCTAAAAGCGTCACGTGTTAATTGGCTGTCACGACAAAAAACTTGTCAGTTTGGTTTCTTATAGTGGATAGACGGATATCGATGCAATAAACTGCATTTTGCGACTAGTTTAAGTGTTAAACTGATTTTGAACCACACATTTATGGACCGGAAACTGAGAACCGCTCCCCATATCACAGTGCGCACGTGTTGTGCAGGAGACTACAGTAACTTGTCAGGTTGAGCTGGCAAGAAAACTACTTCAAGAGAGTCTTTGCTTGAAGAAAAATATTGTGGCGTTGCATTATTTTTCCTTAACAACGTCAAATTTATTAAGAAGATGTCATCCTAAAATCTGCATGAAAGAGTCTGTTATAAATCAGAAGGTCCTGCTATGTTCGGCAAATTCACTGATGTCGGTACAACCAGCTGGGCTTAATGCAGGTCGAAGACGAGGGCGAGCAGGGTTGCTAAAACACAACGCTTACGTTTAGGAAGATCGCCCAGGCCGAAAGCCAGGCTAAAAGAAATATCGGCTTTTCGAAAACTGGACAGAACTCATATTCTTTGGTTAGGTATCCGGTGTTTCTGTTTGTGTTTTTTTATTGGCATATTGTTTAATACGGATGGTACGGGGGAGCTCCTAGGTTTTGTGACGTCACTCTAGATAGCTGTAACATGGCAAAATGGCGTCACCAAATGAGTGGCTAGGTACTGACAATCATTTGCTGTTTATATTGTTGATAAAAGGTGTATAATTTTAAAAATAGTTTTAGAACATTTCTGGAATACTACTTGTATTAATTAATTCAGCTTTAGTAGCTGACGTTATGTTCACTTTAATATTTTAACTTCAGCTGATCGAGGTGTAGTTTAATTTCCCCTTAAATTTGTTTCTTTGGGAATATTTTTATGACATTTTTCAGGAAACGCGTGTATTTTTTTTTCTTTGGTCTTTCGAACCTTATTAATTTCTATTTTACACAGCGGTATAGGAGAATGCGAATGTAATATTTAGAGGTCAAATTCCCAAGCAAAATTTAAGTTTACAGAAAAAGGTACTCGGGACGTATGTTGAACAAAATACATAACAAGTGTTTACTGTGTGATGTGATTCAGCAATATATAATTCCATACACGTTATATATGGAGAGAAAAAATAATGTTTGCATTTTACTAAATTCATTTCAGCCCCCCCCCCCCCCTCTTGTGGAGTCTGTGTCTAGATTCAGTAACTAAAGTTGCCAAGATGTGGCTGCAGTGCTGCCGAAGTGGTGTAATGTCATAATCATTCTGAAAAGTAGCGGTCTTATAGGAATAGTGTACGCTGCATTGCCACTTTTCCGGTTTGACAAACTTTGAATCCTTTCACATATAAATTCACCAATAGAAATATCTTCTGGGAAAACATTGTATCTTTGACTGGAAGGGTAGTATAGTCCACACCTACAAATATCAGTCTTGATACGGGGTTGCAGGCCTTCGAAAGAGTGTAAAAATTTAAACTAAGTTACAGTATGCCTTGACATTTTAAATTTCGAGTGAATTGCAGAACATTTATAAAGTTTAAAACCCTATTTAAACCATCAACCTGTTCTAAGTATATATATATATATATATATATATATATATATATATATATATATATATATATATATATATATATATATATATATATATATATATGTATGTATGTATGTATGCATATATGCATATATATAGTGATTAGAAAGGTAATACAGACGGATGACTATATAAACAGTCCAACAAAAGTAAGTTCACCCCAAAACGTTGTTTGATATCTTACTTGATATGTACCAGATCGCAATGAAATTTTGCGCACACCATCCCAGTAATCCGGCGGACGTGCTATATCAAAGATTAACGTGCAGGTGCAGTTGTGCGCTAATGGACATGCGCAAACTGAAAATCGGTCGATTTTCACAAAAGGAGTCAACCAGATTTTTCACCGCCAAATTTTGATTTCATCAGAGAATTCGTTTTACCAGTCCTGAAATATTCGTGCGGGTGGGCATTAAGGACATGACACACACCACAAGAAATTCAAGCAGTTAAACATGACCTGCATCGTGTCTGAGATGGTCAATAAAAGGCTCTCGGACCTAAATCGCCCACATTGCTGTCCACAAGTTTTGGATGTTCAATGTTGCACGTTTTGTGACTGTGATATGCCATGCCTCGATTATGCAATATGGACAGGGCGATTGCAATTGGCCTTTTGGAGGCTAACACCGCTGTAAAACAGGTTGCACGTCGAATAGGGATGACACCAAACGCCATTCGGAAATGCGAGCAAAGTTTCTTGCATCAGGAGGTGTCAAGGACCTGCCAAGAAGTGGAATGCTCAGGGCAACCACACAAAGAAAAGATCGGCGAATCGTAAACGTCGCACTAAGGAACAGAACGACATCAGGTATAAGGATCTGAATGTGCCACACAGAAGAAAAAACCAATGCCATTTTCGACTCTAGCGCGGATTCAACTTGCTCGTCATGTCACTTAACGTCCATTTTGTATTTCAGCACCAGAGGTTCGAGATCATGCTGGTGCCGCGGCGAAACGGTTGAGTGACCAAACAATGAGGAGACGTCTAAAAGCCGTCGTAGTACGTCCCAGGTGACTGGTAAAGAAAGCCTTGTTGCTCCGCCGTCATAAGATAGCGCGTCTGCAGTGAGCGACAAATCACGTTCGAGGGACTAGACGGCAATGGGGAATCGTTCTTTTCACCGACGAAACGTGTGTGTGTTTCTTTCACGTTGACTCTAGGAGACGTGTGTGGCGTCGGCAGGGTGAGCAGCATGCAGAGTGCTGCGTGTAGCCAGTAACGGCCTTCGGTGGTGGCAAGCGTAATGGTCTGCTCAGACATCAGTTTGACGGGCAAGACCGATCCGGTTCCTATTGAGGGAAACTTGAACGCTGCTGACTAAGTTGCTCAAGTTCTCAGATTTCAACCCCATCGAACATCTTTAGGATCAGTTGAAACGAACAGTTTATCGTCGAGTTGGGATGGCGTCCACTCCTGACGATTTGAGACGCAACCTTCAGGAAGAGTGGTTAGCCATCCCGCAACGTCGGGTTGTACGCCTCATCAACACAATGCGAGCGCGTTGTCGAAATGTGATACATTCTCGTGGCGGCTGCACACGATAACGATAATTACTGGTCATCGAGTGAAAATGATCGAATTCTGTGATGAAATAAAGAATTGCCTTTGAAAAATCTGGTTGACTCCTTTTTATGAAATTTTCAAAATCGACTGATTTTCAATTTGCGCATGGCCATTAGCGCACAAATGCACCTGCACGTTAATCTTTGATATACCACGTCCGCGGATTACTGGGATAGTGTGTGCAGAATTTCACTGCGATCTGGTACATACCACAAAAGATATCAAACAACGTTTTGAGGGGAACTTACTTTTGTTGCACTGTATAGTTGATGATAAATCACGTGACGTTACATGTGATTTACCGTTAATCTTACAAAATCGAACGTGATTTTTCACCAACTTAGTATCGCATGACGATTAGCTGCTGAATAAATTGCATGAATTTATAGCTAATTTATTGTCATTGACGAGCTAGCTCATGCTGGCGTCCTCTCCGGTCGTAAGTGAAAAGGTCTGGCAGCAACCTGCCGATGGTCGTGGGTTTCCCCCGAGCTGTGCCCGGTTTCCTCCTACCATAATGCTTGCCGCCGTCGTAAAATATTCTGGTGAAATATTCTTGAGTATGGCGTAAAACACCAATCAAATAAATAAATAATAAATAACACTGACGAGCTACCCCACGTGATACACAGTTCTTCGCTTCTACAGCTCAGTAGCTCAGTATTTGTTACAAAAACCACATAAACCGCCGTTCGATCTGTGTCGACCATGCACTCATGTTGCCACAAGACGTCGAAAATAATGGACAAATGACAGTCTAAAGAATTCCACTGCTTTTTTGTTCTTACGCCTGCATCAGTCATGGTCAGTGAAAAGAAAAGACAACACTAAACCAGACAGTGATGTATATCGATAAAGAATCCCACATAAAGTTGAAAAACCACAACATTTTATTCTTGTGATGTTGCATCACCGAGATATTACAGTTCAAAATAAGTAAATTCGCGAACATTGAGAAAAGGCGAATCGAATCCGATTTTAACTAATTACATGAGTTATTTGTATAATGCGAAAGCACAACCGTTTCCGCTGACATCACCTGAACGTATGTACATTTGGGCACGAGTGACGCGACATCGTCTTTCCGGGCTTTTTTAAGATAGCGCATCCCATTGCCTTGTAGGAATTCTGAATTAAAAGTTTATTACAGCGTTACAAAGCACACCAGAAAGAAACTGTGGCTTTATCGTTTCTTCTCCGCTACTAATGTAGTACTAAGTCAGGTTGCCTTATTCTGATGCATTAATTTTGACCGTCATCACATGCTCTTTTCTTTACGAAGCAAACCATCGCAAACCAATGAAGGATGCGAAAAAAACGGAAAGTCGCTTTGAATGAGAATAGAATGTTGTAAGATCTAACTGGCAGTCACCTCCGTGGCTCAGTGCTTAGCGTGCTAGCGCAGAACAATGACCCAGAGGCCTCTCACCAATGCGATCGCTGTGAGTTCAAGTTCAGCTCGTGTTGGCTTCCTCTTGGGTCGTACGAGGGAAGGTCTGCCAGCAACTTTTGGGTGGCCGTGTTTTCCTCCTGGCTATGTCCGGTTTCCTCCCATCATAATGATGGACGCCATCGCATAAGTGAAATATTCTCCGTCGTAAAACCTCAATCGAAGAAATAAATAAATAAATTGGAACATGTGTAAAGTGTATCGTATTCCCTGAAAACAATTCAGGTGTACACACGCCTACCATGGACGTACCAATTTTCCATTCAAGTAAAACTTAAATGTAGATTTACATCACGGCGTTGCCAACTTAACACCTAGCAATGCACAAGCCTGAATATTCCAGGTTCCATCTTGTCTGTGATGATTGTTTTTTCTCTACACCTTCACGGTAATTACACCGTGTTACTTTCCATTATTTACTAAAAATATGTTAACATTTCCTTACAGCAACTTTGCCCTGTTGTTATTCGCCGCCAAATTTCATATTTTTACACACCCAAATGGTAATAGTTTGCACCAGTAATGATTTTGAATATTTGGAGATGCTTTGGTTAAACTCTTCCGTAAATACCGTATTTATAATGCTGACAGCATCAGTGGCAGAGTGTAATATGCAAGCTATAGCTCAAAAAGGTTTTTTACTCGATGAGGGAATTGGCATTTTGCCAACCCTTTGTTGAGCTATAACATGAATTTGCTCAATGGCTGTCACTCCTTAATTACTCGTTGTTTGTTGACAATTTCACCGCAATCAATAAGCGTAAGTTTAATCAATACACACTTGCAATTCTCACAAAAGACCAATTTTATATCAAATTGCTGAGGTGAGTTTATCTTATGCTCCCTAACCGACATGGCATGAAGACCAGAATGCTACTACTGCGTCTGTAGTAGGGTCTAACCTCTATAATACTGATGCACATTGCTGCCGGTACGCAATAGTCCACGTAAAACGGAACTATAGAACACACTTTGTAATTTAGGCTTGCATTGAGTGTTACGATATTTCAAATACCTGGGTAGAGCGTCCGCTTCGGGAGCGGTAGATCCTGGGTCAATCGTGGGTCGAGTCACACCTAAGACCTTAAAAGAGGAAGCTGTAACTTCCTCACGTGGCGTTCAGCATGAAGGGGAACGACTGGTTGACCCGTATTAGTGTAATGGCCCGGGTGGGGCGGCTTACTTGCCTTCGGTGAGGCGTCTCAGTGAAGCAGTACAAGATAAAAGAGCGGGGTGGAAATCCGCCTTGCAACAAGGAGGCACACTTCTTGCACTCAGGATTCCTTCATCGTCATATGACGTTAAAACCCCAAGCATGTGCGGATGGCCATGGGTTTCCCTCGCGCTTTGCCCGGTCACATAAGTCAAATATTCTTAAGTACGGCGTAAAACACCAAGCAAATCAGTTATCTGACTAGCAGAAAAATGAGCAGGATATGGTAGACCGGAATGGCCATCACTATATTCCGAGTACACCATGCAGACAAAATGCATCGATGAAGGGATTATGTGATGAAGTAATAGTGTTATAGTTTCATAAATGATGTTTCCATGGATGAATATAGAAGAAATTTTCCCTCAACATGCAAGATGTGCTTTCTGCATAGGAATTTAAAATGTTTCCAATACTGAAAACTGACTTAAGACAAATTCGGTTAAGACCAGGAGGCACCTGTTTAATTTGTACCCGTTCACACTCTGATGATAATCCTGTTGAGATACAGAGTCTCTGGTTTTTCGTTTTTGTTGAAACTTTCTTATTAATTTGACATTTTTCCCATATTTGTATACCGCTGAATGATTACTGTGACAGATGTCTCTCTAGACGTTTTGCTGCATGTCAGCCATTGAGACCTTGAAGTAAGATCATATGTGAAGTCAGAGATCTGCTTTTGGTTTATGGTGCTTTTTTTATATTCTATCGAAATGTTTGCAGAAACTAATCCCGTATTGTTACATAGCTTTTACCTTTTGCCTATAGGTATCACGTAGTGCAAAATAAATTCCTGAGTTGTTTTTGTTTATTTTTTTGAAGTAGCTTAAATTTTTTTTATCTTGCACGGTATTTTTTACGGTTTTCAGATAGATTCAATCTGTTTCTGTGGTTAACCCCTTTCTCTCTCAATACCTACATATTTGATCAGACCGTTCCTGATAGCACAGTTGGTAGAGCGCCCGCGTCGGGACCGGTAGATCCAGGGTCAATCCTGGGTCGAGTTACACCTAAGACATTAAAAAAAGGCGAGTTGTAACTTCCTCGATTGGCGCTCAGCGTTAAGGGGGATAGTGCAACGACTGGTTGACCCGTATCAGTATATTGGCTCGGGCGAGGTGGCTTATTTGCCTTCGTTAACTCGTCTCATTGAAGCAGCAATAGATAACAGAGCGGCGGAAATCCGTCCTGCAACAAGGAGGCACATTACATACACCCTAAGGACACCCTAGCGTCATATGACTGAAAAATTGTTTTGTACGACGTTAAACCTCAAGCACTCACTCACTCACATATTTTATCAGTTATTTGCGCGTGGTTTTGTGAATACACATCTTCATCTCTGATATCACTCTGACTTCACGTCTTCAGACGTATGTATAGCTGTATTTCAGCTGTATTTTTTTGGTTCTTCCTCTGAATTCATACCTGTATCCCTTAAACTTGTACACGAATCCCTTTAATCTGTGTGTATTTGGGATTGACTCCCGCACTGTGCATAGCATTGTTACTATTCCCTCCGTGCTTCCGTGGCCGAGGTGGATAGCGTGCCCCTCACCAATGCGCTCGCTATGAGTTCAAGTTCAGCTCATGCTGCCTTCCTCTCACGCTGTACGTAGGAAGGCCTGGCAACAACCCGCGGATGATCGTGAGTTTAATGCTTGTCTCATTGATTTTCGTACCGTGTCCTTTATTCTTACAATTCCCTTTATCCTTACTAATCACCTTATCTGGAGACTAATCCCCCTGTATTTGTAGATTAATCCCTGTGTATCTCGGACTGATTGATTCGGACTCTTTACCAGTCATGCATGTATCCCTTATACGTCTCATCAGCTTCACATCAACTGTGACTGTTTCTAATTATCAGTGATTAACCACTGTGTAGGTTGACTCTGTGTTTGTACGGGTCTGATTGCCATCAGAATGGCAGACAAGGCTGGAGGGGATGACAAACACTCCCCTCTTTAGCTTGACACTGGCCAAAGATGCTTGTCAATGCACTTTAGGTTGGGGGCTAATAACCAATGTCTTTGGCTGTCAGTGAAGCAAACAATACTAACTCGACATGTGTTTGTTCAGCCATTTTTGTAGACATGTCCATCAGTAGCTCGAGTTACACAAACGACAAATCCATAGCTTTTCATTGCCACACCTGCCTCTTTGGAGAACGCGGAAATGAGCAGTTGCATGGTAATTAATAGGTCGTTCTTAATTGAACCTGAGTAAATATAAGTTTACATATGCAAAGTGGAAGTATAGACCCGCAGAACAGTGTGCATACATGTATGCATATAATGTGGCCCAAATTAATTCTGATATAATATGTCCTGGACTTCCAGTAACAGAATCGTAGGGTGAATCATTTTAAAGAATCGAATGCCAAAATTCTTAAAATTTTCTGGCTAATAACATAGTCGCTATTACTAATACAGAAACATACTGATGTATTCTGAAATCCACCCTTTGAAGATTGACTATGCGTTCTCAAGTTGCACATGTTCAGATGACATGAACTCTCAAGCAGTGCTATTGATCGATTGTGATTTGGCAAATTGTTTTGTTCCTGTGGAATTGTCGAGAACGTCTGAAAGTGACGGCGTCTTTCTTTTAGTTACATTTTGCAGTAATGTAACTTGAAATGTTTTTTATAGTTGACAAGTTCAATTCAACTTGTTATCGTTCACTAAAGATACTGTTTTTTCTAATTTTCACCGTTTTTGGATTTTCACCGTTGCTGCATCTCGATAACATTCTCTCCCGAAAAACAAACGCATAGTTCTACATGCGGGTGATACCATGATGCTGAGATGGACGTAAACCTGTGACTTCACTTGGTGTCATGCTTAACTAAGATTCCGCTGCTTATTTCATTATTATTGACATAATGACTCCTTCATTGTGTAAGTTGGTTGAAAATGACAGCGTATTAAATTATAGTTATCAAGCTATGAACAAAAAGGACGACAAGATTTCAGACTATTAAACACGGAGTCCACAATCTTTAGAGTAATCTCGCGCCTTTTTTCAAATTTCGTCAGACTGTGTGTTTTCTTAATCCCGTCAGAATGTTGCAGTCATGTGGTAGGCCACCTTCAAACTTAACTTCGAACAAATAGAGAGGAGAAATTAACATTCAACGAAAACTCCTTATTTGGACAACAGCATGACATTCTGGCCAAATTTAGGCGACATCTAGTCGACATTGCGGTAAAATGGTGTATGGCGCAGAAGGAAACTGTATGTCGACTGAATTTGCGACCAAATATTGCGGTGCACACGAATCTGGATCTGATTTCGACTGACCTGTAATCTCGTCCAGATATCATTTTGTCGCCCGAGGTATGGCCTATAACGCCACTTCGACAATATTTCAACTATATCGTGGCAGCATATTTACTGGAAACTTAACTCTTTGGCGAAACCCATTTTGTAAGCTGAGGAGAACGCGCCATTCTGACGAGTCTACACCATGCAACAAGAGCGTGACATTTAGGATGAGATTCAGTTCATAACGCAAAGTTTAGTCAAGTTTTAATTTCATAAGTTTCAGTTCACGGGTATCCCAAGTTTCTGGTCTTATTTCGTCGAGATGTGGCGCTACCAAATCATCGACAGGTGAACAGTTAGGCAAATTTAGAAAACATGTTTGTCCTATCTACGCTAGGTTTAACCTAACCTAAACCTAACACGACCACCGACGATGAATGTCCACTGTAGTGCTGTATACCTCATTTCTTTTCTTTTTTTTTCTGAAAACTTTTTCTCAACTTGTATTTTCACAGGAAACTGGAATTACACCACTGATGCTGGCGGTCAGAGAGAACAAACTGAGCATTGTAGAGAAGCTGATAGACTTAGGGGCCAACATCAACCAGAGGGCAAAGGTAACACTTTCTGCATGGGCGTTCTTGTGAAGAAAATGTTTTCGTATAAATTCATAAAAGTTGTTTTAATACTCTCATTATTACATCTCTTTGCATTCGTTTTATTTTATTTTGGCGATAAAACATCCATGACTGGATTTAGTGTGTTTCAGAGCCGCACAAAAATTATGGATGTATATCACAGTATTGAATATACAGTAAGTTCTCAATATAATCCAAACTGTGTAATATACGTTATACACAACCAAAAAGCATGTTGCAACTGACCAATCAAAAAATAAGCAAAAAAAAGAGATTATAATAATAATGGCACTGTCTTTATTAAATGTTTGTGATTACCAGCGTGTATGTAACGTTTTCAAAAAGCACACTCAGTTTTATCCCTTTCCATCTGTTGTAGTTTCAAATGGCAGTGACAACGTGTAATCATGTGAAAAACAAGAAATTGTCTTATCTTTGATCATCTTGACCTGGTTGTTCAAAACTGTTTCAAGACTTAATACCAGACTTAACTTTAAGCCAAGTCTTCAGTTTTGTACTTCTTCGAAAACTAAACCCGTAACAGTATATCCAATACAGACTGAATATGTTGCTGTTATACGCAGACTTCGGACAACTTTATTGGCTGCTGAATGTGGCTCAAATTTTAAATATAAAATATGACTTAATACCAGTATTAGTTAATACACTTTCGAACAACTCCGCCCAGGGGAATGGTAGATACATTGCTTACAGCGTTTTACAGTTGCGAATAATTGTTAGGATGCCTATAGTGGGAAAGTAAACTGTTGTGTTTATCAGTTTCTCGTGGGTATACGTGCTAGCGATGTAACAGGCTCATTCCTGTACAGTTATTACCTAGTAGTTGCGGGATTGTTGTAGCTTAATTACGTATGTACATTTTAACTGACTTAATTTGGAGCTGAAATTTTAGTAAGACAATAACAATTTTACTAAGGTTTAAATAACCAAAAATTAAATACCAACCTGTGTATGAAAAGAAACGAATAAAAATATTATTATTAAAATAAATTATGTAAGATCTACAGCATGATGAGGCAACTTTCATTCTTGTCCTACTTCCCGTGATTTATCTTCATAATGTCTATCGCTAGTTTATTTATTTTCAAAAACAAATTTTGTTATCAATGCCTGTCTAAAAGACCATAATGTGTATTTAGTGACTATTCTCTATGTGGTTCAGCCCAAAAATATGATTAAAATAATATCCAAAAAAGCAAATCAAGGAGACATGGTGTATGTACATAGACCTAATAACTTTGTCGTCATACATGCATACATGGGGGCCTCCGTGGCCCAAGAGGTTAGGCACCAGCGGGGCGCAGGAACCCAGGAGCCTCTCGCCAATGCGGTCTCTTTGACTTGAGTCCAGCTCATGCTGGCTTCCTCTCCGGTCGTACGTGGGAAGGTCTGGCACCAACCTGCGGATGATCGTGTGTTTCCCCCTGGCTCTGCCCGGTTTCCTCCCACCATAATGCTCACTGCCGTCGTAAAAGTGAAATTTTCTTGGGCACGGCGTAAAACACTAATCAAATAAATAAATAAACACACATACATACATAACTGAATATTTGCTAGGAGAACGATGGCCTAGGTGGTTAAAGCTCTGGGTCACTGCTTGAGGTCGGTATAGTTCGAATCCATATCTGTTGGTTGTATTTATTTATTTGATTGGTGCGTTACGCCGTACTGAACAATATTTCACTTATACGACGCCGGCCAGCATTTTGGTGGGAGGAAACCGTGCAGAGCCCAAGGAAACCCACGACCATCCGCAGGTTTCTGGCATGATGACTTCCTCTCAAGTACGACCGGATAGGAAGCCACCATGAGCTTGACTTGAGCTCACAGCGGTCGCATTAATTGGTGAGAGGATCAAGGGTCATTGTGCTGCGCTAGCACTCTAACCACCATATCACGGAGACCACCCGTGTGGTTTTAAGTCGAGGTTTGTCATGTGCATAGCGAAGGTCCGATTTTCACTATGTGTTTAACAACTGTCAAAAACATGAAATATCAAGTTTTTGGGAGAAGATTTATGCCAACACACATCAATAACAATGGTATTGTTTAAAAACCACAGGACAATTACTTGAAACTGACCGTGGCAATTAACGGGGTCCATGTTGTGAGTTTATACAATTCCTGGCACTGATACTGTTGAAAGCTTGATGGAAAACCATGTGCCATATGTGTGAATACATGTGGCCGCCCTTTCAATTTTTTATCATTCAAAGAGATCAAAGACGTCTTTAGGGGTCTGCGAAGCATTTATGACATCTAACGAATCCAAGTGAGACAAGTTACTAAATGCCGCCCCACAATAAATAATGAATCGCACTCAGGGTTGTCAATGTAGCTTTTTTTGTTGAACGATGCAGTTTCTGGTGTTCGGCAAGGATCATTTCTCTCTACATCTCTCTTTATGCTTATTGATTATTTTCTCTATATATTGACCATCCAATACGGTCTCGCCAGAACAGAAGCTTATCATTTCGCTCCATAGGTTTTTAATTGAATTGCTTGGCATCACATGGGTTTGATTTTAAACAGCACGAACTGTGGTATGACAGAGTTTGTATTCTCCGCATCGGATTGGGTTCCACATGATCACACACCGAAGCTAATTGTTGGCAAGTCACTTAGAGCATCTTGCCATGGATGATTACTCGAGCGGGGACAACCGGACGTTTGTATTTGTGGAAATAGCGCCTGGGGAGTAGATTGATTTGTTTCTGTCAGTGCATGTGTGGTTAACATAGGTAGCAGAGTTTAAAAGGTTATAGCGCAACTAATATTCTGGAATGTGCCCAACAGTTCATATTGTAGAAGAGTGGGAACGAAGTTTGATCTGGCGTTCTGACATTGTAACGTGTCCCAATATTTTCTTGCGACGACACATTTTTTCTGCAATATGTCGGGCTATTCTATGGAAACAACGTGTACCGTACAATACATACGCCGCGGTATTACGATTCCATCCGACGCACACTTCCTCAATCTACATGTATGTGAGCTTAGTAAAACGGCGTGTTGTGTGTAGGTCCCGAATTGGGTGCTGTTTAAAGCTTCTAGGTAAACAGGTGGATGGACCCATTTACCTCCCTTGCCTTTGGCCTTCAGTGATATAAGGCCTCACAGTCATCATTTGCCTTTATTTTAAAATTTGAGATTAGAATCTGCGAGATGGATAAACCCAAGGCATAGGCCTAATTATCATTATATAAGTAGACCCGATATGACATGACAGTATGAACGTTTGGCACTTTGCCAACTATTACAACGTAGGCTACGGAGGGTGTGTAGGCTATATACATGTAAGTCCAGTACAGGTAAATATTAATAAAAGTCAAAAACAAATCATTTCAGCCACCTGTAAAAGTACGATCTTGTGACGCTGCAGTGTGAGATTCACCTCGATCGTGTCTAGGTGCTGTGTATTTTCTGCATGTCAGGTAGTCCTACTGCCGTGTAAAGGCCTAGGTATGTATATATGCGAATGTTAAAGTCTTACTACATATACTTCATAACGATGAAAGTTCACTAAGGTTCTACCATAATAAATCTATTTATATAAAGAGTAAGCTGTTGTAAACACTTACTGGGCAAGAACGTGCGTGTAGGCCTGCAATTTTTAAACTAGAGTTGGCCTTGTGTATAGCAAAGCTTGACCTTAAAAGTGCTGTGACAGGGGCATGCACGTGTCATACTGCACAATATTCAGCCCCATCGAACAGTCGAGTGTGGGCGCACTCTGTTCTGATCCTATCATCGTTGTTGTTGTCAAGAGACGAAAAAGGAAAATGTTAACACTCGCCATGTCAGATAAGTAGCGCGCTGCATTATCAGCCTCTTGTTCAGACTACATTCACGACAACCTGTCATCAATGAGGTGAACAAAGATACTAGTGCTTTACAACGTGTAGGTCAGTGTAGCTTTGTTTTTCCACGCTGAGGAATCAATCTTAGATTGAGTCAGTGTTGTGAAAATGAACAGACATGAGATCGAAAACATTGAACCGATGAAAGCGCAATATCGGTGTGCCAAAAGAATGGCCGTCGTGTTCAGAACAATATATTTCATAGGCTCCACACGATGCCGCGGTCGAGGTAAAGGTAATATTATCGGAATATGTAACGACTTAACTAGGCCTACATGGTGCTTGGTATCAATTAGCCTTGGTATGGAAGATGGAATAAGATGTTGATTGTGATGCATGTATATGTAGTCTTATCAACTCCACAAAACTCTCCCGTTATGCAAAACTCGGAATGATGATGGCAGACCTCCAAATAAAGCTGCATCATTATCAGTAGGCCTACGTTCTTTATTGCCTATATCGCTGCCCTTTCAGTTTCCACCCAGTCACCAACAAATATCGTTGATGGCGATTTCTTCCCACTGGACATCTATATTTTAATATATTTTGATCCCGACTTTCAAGTTGCTCTCCCCGGCATGGCGATTGTTGATGTGAGGCGCGCGTGGCGCAACAAGGCGCCGTCTAGCGTTGGTCACTGTCAAAAGCTTGGTGGAACGGTAGAGGGCGCTGCGTTGTGCATGCGCGCCTCACAAGAAGCGTCATGCTGTCGAAGCGCATATAAAATCAGAATCTTCAAACTGACGCTTACTCCTCAACGCCATTCTAGGGCTACATGTAGGTATCTAGTATTTATCAATCAACTTCGATAGTATTGGTTAAGCTAATCGCTAAGTATAGGTTAATGGCCCAGCATAGGATGGGAAGTACTAAAGTCTCGATCACATTCCCGGGACTTACGCGAAAATGAAGTTCCAAGGGATTTGGAGGCGGGGTGGGGGTGGGAGGTGGTGTTACCTCTAAAACATGCTGGATTTTTAAGCATGCACACAAAGCGTAAGTGTTCCAGTGTGACAGCTCCCATTACCGAGAAATCTCTACACAATCTACCAGTTCTTTCAGGTGTTACCGATTCTGGTGTTGTCAAAACTCTCTTCGGCCTATGCTGTGTTTTATAGAAATCCCGTTTCATAGAGAATTCACTCATCCTCGTGGTGCCAGATGCCAAGAAGTGAAAGGCGGGTGAAGAAACGCTCTTGGAAAATAACCGAAACAGCCGAGGTCTGTCATTCAATTGTAGATTTCTTTGGGAAAAGCGGGGGCAGGCTGTCAACCAAACCAGCCACGGTCACCAATGAAAACAGTGTAGCCGAGCCGGAGAGGCCAGGGACAGCTGACGTTGAAACAACAACAACATTTGAGATCAAAAATACCTTGGATGCTGCAAATGTTACTGCTGATGTGCCTTGTGAAACATCAAAACCAAAAAATCAAAACATTTTATAGGAAAAGAAGGTGTTCTAAGTCTTAATTTTGACTGGCTTTTAATTAATTGAATGGAGCGATGAGGACAAAGCTGACATTGCGATGTTATACTGTACCTTGTGTCAAAAACACAAAACATATGCTCCAAATGGGAACAAAACATGGGCAGCTGTCTCATATAATATTAGTGATTTAATTGTGAATTATTTACCATGACTTCCTTGGATTTCCCATGACTTTGGCATCTTTTATGTCAATTCTGCATAACACTACATGATTCAGTCTTATTCAAGTGAATAAACCTTGTATTCACTTTATATTTTTCTTGACAGTATTTTAGTTGAAAGTGATTATTCAGGGTAAATTGTGAAACGACATTTCATTGAACTGATTGATTCCTTTTTGATATTCACTGCAGTAATACTCCTTTGGCAAAATTAGGGTTGAATGCATCTTTCAAAGGGTGTTCTTCCAAAAAGACAGATGACTTTAACGAATTTACAAACAAAATGAAATTCAGAATTTCTGAATGTTTTGCACTTACACATCAAATCGGCGTAATTACTCCAAATTTATCTTCAAAATTTCAGTTTTCAAATGTCATGTGATTTGACTCTACAAGAATTCCTGGATTCAACACTAACAAAAACTGAAATATACTGAAATTCTGGTAAAATTTAATGGCTATAAATGGCTTAGATTGTTTCTCAGAGCATCTGGGTTCTATAGCTTCCAGCGGCCACCTAGGACCCGGCCTTACAGCGACGCTCGCTACGCCCGGGGTGCATGCCCTTTCAGATAACTGTTTCACCTTGCCCCTTTCAAATCCTGGCTAGGGGTCTGAAAAACCCTGTAACACCTACATGTATGATTTAATGTCATATAAATGGAGTAAGAAACAAAGAAATAATGAGAAAAGAGGTAATCATACACACAGAATGCCTACTAGAGTACCTGTTAAATGCCAGTACACAGACAAGATTTCTGTTGTCACCTTAGGAGAAACATTGAACATTGATTGCAGTGGGAGTTCCCTTCACAATGTCACAGCCTCTTAACAATGTCACATCCTCTTGTTAATAATGAATTGTAAAAACTTCTGATTCTCTGTGAAATAGCGATCACAAAGAAGCAACCTTTTGTTTGAAACATACACAGTTTGATGGGTGTGTTGAATAGCTTCCAGGGTTACAAAGTAGGGTTTTCAAATTTGTATGAATAACCATGAACAAGAAAGTCTGTAGTTCTAAGATAAAAAAAAGTTAGCCTTACATGACGTGACAGTACTTCAGTTCTTCGGCTGTCCTCCTGCTTTGTTTACAAAAGCTAACCTTCATTATACATGTACTTGATGATCGTCTGGTGTACTGTATGTAGAGCAAACCTTCACAAACCTTATTCCGTGTGACAAAATGTAGCAAAGAGGATGAAGCTTCCTGTTGGATACCATGCATGTCCGGAAACTACTCACCTGCACCAGTGGAAGCCGACCAGGAGGTGAAAGATAACCTTGGAAGAAATAGGGAAATGAACATCAGTGGATGATATTCTGAGAACTGTGGCTGATAATAAACAAAAATGACAGCTTTGCCATTTTGTATATTACTGCATGTCCCAGTGAAGCAGAGTTTGTTATTAACTTCCATTTTAATAACTGAAAACAACATGCTTGTGTGACCTAATGGTTTGAGCCTCTGCCTCGAAGCTGGGAGACCCTGGGATCAAACCCAGGTCGGGTCATACCAAAGACTTTGAAAATTGTACTTGCTGCTGTCTCACTTGGCGCTCAGCACTAAGAGATTAGAACAAGGATATACGACCAGTTGGCCCAGTGTCAGCATAATGTAACTGGCTAGGGTGTTGTGTCTGGCGTCTTCAGCATGATACTTCAGTGACAGCAGCAATTTGACAGCATGGACTCGCCCCCGCCACAAGAAGACATACTATATGTACATGCACTGAATGACTCCTCCTCATATCACTTGTTAATTGTTAAGCCCGACATTACAAGTATGTGTACAATAAATGGATAATACTAGTTCATATTAACAATGTCACAAATTCAAAGAAAAGTATGTTTTATTTTGCATTACATACGTGGACATGTAGTTTCGTAGAAAATGGTTTGGTAATGGAATTCAGGAGAACAAAACTTTGAATTTAATTAGCCAGTTAAAGTCAGATATGTACAATTGTCAACCACTAGCACACCAGGTGCGGGTTCAATCCCAGTAGTAGACATGGAATTTGTAAATTGTTATCTCTGTTCATTGGTCAGTATACTCGGAGCTATAAAGTATTAATTTGCACGGCATTACCATATTATTGAAGACATTGAACTTCAGACTTATTTTCCAACAATATATAATCAACTCATCATGCATGCACATTTATGAAATTGCCTCAACAGCTTCAAGTTATAGCCATAGTGGTTAACCCAGAATACTCCAGTTTCCTTCAACCATATATATATACATGTAACTGTCCACCCTTTTATACATGTAAATATAGATAATGCCATGGTAATAACAAACAGGAAAAAACCTATTGTAATCCATATGTATGCATGTTGCTCGGACATGCAATTCTTTTAGCTCATAAGCCAAAGACAAAGGCCCATTATAATAATTTATTTATTTATTTGATTGGTGTTTTATGCCGTACTGAAGAATATTTCACTTCTACAACGGCGGCCAGCATTACCGTGGGTGGAAACCGGGCAGAGCCCAGGGGATACCCACGACCGTCTGCAGGTAGCTGACAAACCTTCCCACATATGGCCGGAGAGGAAGCCAGCATGAGCTGGACTTGAACTCACAGCGACCGTATTGGTGAGAAACTCCTGGGTCATTACGCTGCGCTAGCGCGCTAACCAACTCCATTATAATAAAGCTGAATTTTTAATTGCTATACATATGATACCACTTTCATACAGACTACAGAATGCTCATGTATTGCCTATAAAACATAAATGTGAAAACGAAATTTCTGCCCAATTAACCATGATTACACTGATTAATTTTTAATACGTTTATTGAAGATGTGTGAACAGTTATTTAATTCCCTTGCTATTTGACTTTATTATGCACACAATAAATATAGGTGTCGGATAGTCTGATATCATACGTGTACAGATAAGCTCATAATCAGGGAAACCTGTACGTTTACAATAAACTCTAAACCCTCTAGACCCTCATGGCTTGATGGAGAGGATCTGTGAAGGATCATGTTTCTTGCTGAGTATATTCTTTGGCAAAATTTTGCATGGTTTATAAGCACTCTTGATGTTTTTGTTATTAATCATCCCCACTGTAATGCATGGTGGGGATATCATATTTTTGTAAATGCCCATCTTTAATTATATATGCAAATGGAACATTATACCGGCTGCCAATACCCATTGATGCTTGATGACTTAATTATTTTTCAGCATGCATGCATTAATTAGCTTGTAGATCAGGCACGAGAATACCCTATATCAGGATAGGACACAGATATACATCTGATATCTAAATTTGCATGGAATATTTCCAGTGAGAAAGCACCTTAAAATGTGATTTGCGTTATAACTGTAGGTATAGGCCTTCAACAAAGAGACACCATTATGATAAGATGAAAATGACGTTAAAAGCTATATGTTATACTCTGAAAAAAAACCCAGATCACTTCTGTAAATCAGACATTGATACATTGCTATGCATGCCATAAGCTAAAAGCTTTTCTTTTGGAACTGTGCTTAGATTTTCCGTGTGATATCATTTTGCATTTGAACAATGCTAGGTTTTCCTGTTGTTCCAACTTTTCCAATCTATTTTTAGAAAAAGAAGCCACGAAACATAATAAGAATTTCTTCAGAATTACAAATACAGAAATTTATTCTACAACCTGAGGGCTTCTGTGGCTCTGTTGGTTAGCTTGCTAGTGCAGCATAATGACCCTGGAGCCTCTCACCAATGCGGTTGCTGTGAGTTCATCCAGCTCATGTTGGCTTCCTCTCCGGCCATTTGTGGGAAGGTTTGCCAGCAATCTGGAGATGGTCGTGGGTTTCCCCCTGGCTCTGTCTGGTTTCCTCCACCATAACGCTGGCTGTTTCGTACAAGTGAAATATTCTTGAGTACGACGTAAAACACCAATCAATCAATCAATCAATTCTGCAACATCGTGTATAACAGACCCTTAACGATGTGTCTGTTATTCTGGACACTGGACATTCACGTAATTTGCTTCCTTCAGAATTCTTTTCTAGTCATTTTCAATTTTCAAAGTGATTTGCAGGACTAAGAAATTAAAAGACAAAGGCTCTAGCATGGCTAATCTATTTTTCAAAGGACCAAGCTAGCTGTGTTTTTGAAGTGCCCTCAAACTGGATGACTCTTGCCGCTCACATCTGTTGAGGATTCTTATTTTCCCCCGACATCAGCTAACACGGCTGTCGGGGAAGTAGATTATATTTATAGATTATTGGGAAGTCCTTTTGAGGCTAAAATGACTCAACTCTGTGACCTATATGTCTATTTTTGTTGGAAATACTTTCAAAATAACATGCATGTACTTGCAAGGTGAAAGGAGCTAGGGCTTTCAGATAATGCTGGCTGGGCCTGCCCCAGTGCAAAAAAATCTTTAAATTACCTGCCACACGTATCTCACCCCTGGTCCTTATTAAAGGGAAGACAACATAAAAAGAACGAAGTAAACACTACCAGTAAAATGAACATTAAAAACTATCTGAAAATACATTCCTTTATATTTTGGATTTGTATGTGTTGAATTTATTGCAATCTAATGTTGAGGTGGATAAAATTGGTAATGTAGGCCTATGTCAGCAATGACATCACATCACTTTCCTTTGGCTGTGAAACATAAAACAGGTACAGTAGGTAATTTATCGTCAGCTTAGTGGGTGTTTTCTTATTCATACACAACCACACATTACCTGAGTAAGGTTGACAAGAATGTATTCAGACCAAAACAATTTACTACTATTAAATACCAGTTAATGGTAGTAGATACATGTACAGGTAGAATCTTTTTATACACATAATCTCAGTATGTCCAAACTAGCAAACCCTGCTAATGATTTTTGGCTATTAAACTACCGTTGTAGAGATTGGAAGTAACGCTTGCTCCCAGTAGCAATTAAAATTGTTAAATGCCTCAAATGAGTGAAAAAACTGACTTTTCTTTCCCAAAACACAGTAAATTTCAGGAACTCCCCATTGTCATATAAAGATATTGATCAATTGTTTAATATGACATTAAACTGCAAACATTACCTATATACACCTTTTAATTGCTTTCTGTAACAAGTGACATTTAACTATTACAGGATGTATTTTATCCGTCGTTGTTTGTATGTTCCAGGATGGCCGCACTGCCGCTCACTATGCAGCGTGTTACGCTCGTGATGACATCATCAAGGCCCTGGTCAATCGCAAGGCGGATATTACTATTCCAGGAGGGGTGAGTTGTCTTTGGTGCTGTAAATATATTCTTCATATCTACATTATGAGATTTGTGGTTGATCCACTGAAAAGCTTAGTATAATAAATAAGCAAAGTAAGTTTGAAGAAAGTCATTTTGATGATCTCAATATTTCATCCTGAGGAGAATTGTGCTAAGTGAGGCCCGTTTTGGCTGTATATACATACGTTACTGATTATGTCATACCATGCTATGTCATATCATTCACGACTCAGTATTCCATTCACCATTCTATATACTGCCAGATCTGTCCCTCTGACACTAAACCAACACAATAAATGTTTATTACCAGACTTATCGTATTAGACATGCTTGTGTTTTTGTGCTTTTCTGGGAGCTTACTGTATACATGTATTTATAGCTGAAATGTGCCTCACGTGGCACAATTTGAGACTCAAGGGTGAACTACACAGAAGATCCTAATCGCAGTAGAACACAGCGTTTTCTTTTGTGACGTGGCAGTACTTGTGTACTTCATATGTATTTTATGAGCACACATATGTATAGATTATTGTGTTCACTGTTCAAAGTAAGCAAAATCTCGCACGTTGAGAAAATCAAAAGCGCTGCCATGTTATCAGTTTGATCAATCAGATGACGGCCATAATCCCAGAGTGCATCTGTTTCAGCGTAAGAACCCTGCTTTGCCATCTAACCATGCGTGCTTGGGGTACAAGTGATGCGGCATCATATTTCTGGTGGCTTTAAAGTAGCACATCCCATGTCCTCATAATTTCAGATTAAAACTTCATTTTATTGAGTTACCCGTTAGGCTTAGGCTGTTTACATGTAGGTCTGTTTCTGCTCCTCTTCCCGAGTTACTCAGGTTACAGTATTTCTTTTCTTTTCACCGAGACTAAAAAATATAGTTATTATGCACAGCAACAAAGTGCATAAAGATGTGTATCTATATATGTTTGTATATCTATAGTTTTTGAGTGACGTGTAATTGATTTGTGCTATACGTTGTGGTCTACCCTCAGCATGTCCAGAAATGATAAGTGTATATGAAATGATAGAAGGATTTAATTTGTGGATCATCTGTGAGATTTAAACTTGGATCTCCACATCCAAAACTCTACCATCAGCATTGAAGGGAAGCTCAGCTAGTAAAGCACTGGAAAGCTGCTCCTGTTACATGTGTGGACATACATAACTGAACCTTGTTGGAGTTGCGTGGTATTTTAGATTATGTAGTGAGTTAGATCAACTCGGTTCAGATGTTTTTGTTTGTTTGTTTTTTTTTTTTTTCACAAATCAAAACTGTGTAATCTAGGGAATGTTTCCCTTAATCTGACTGACCCCAAAAAATCCCAAGTAATAAACATGTTTGGGTCAACTTTTTCTTTTTAAGCCTAAATGTCAAAATGATTCCCCGTTCGCCGTAAATATAAATAAATACATTTAAAAAATCTGTTAAAAGACGGCATCTACAAATTTCGCGCATTCTTGTATTGCTGGTGACTGATTGAAACTACCTCCAAAGACAGAAGAGTTACCAGGGCAACATTCACAGTTTACTTGTCAAGATGGCGAAAATTAGAATGACATAGACTGCTTAATGTTTCCAATATGTCAATAATAGAAATCAAAGACGATGTCAATACAGGGCGAAACGGTCACAATAAACACATTCAAATTCAAATTGTGGGATTTCCACGGTGACGTTATTTATGACTTGAATGAGAAGAATAAATTAACAACTCTTCGGCCGGAGCAAAATATGCTCAGAACATATCGCCAATATCTGCCGAGAAGTGAGGCTTGGAAGAATCTGCTTTGATACCTCTCAGACAAATCGACTCACGTAGATTTGCAAACTTCAACTCGATATGAGACCAATTTAAGTGAAGTCTGGGCTTCAGGCACGAAAGTTTCCTGCCATAAAAATACAACTTTTTTTATGCCATTTTGGATTGAATTAAGAAGGTTGAAGTTGTTCTTGCTGACGACAGTTGAAATATAATAGATCTCTTGAGGATTTCAATGCCAAAGCTCAATTCCATTTCAAACCCAGAAGTTTGGTACTATCGTAGATCTAGCAGTCACTGTTACTACCACGCAACAAGTTAATTAGTTTCATATATAAGGACAGTGAGTTAAGAGGCTATAATTATACAACAACTCTGACACAAACATTTCCTTAGAAATAATATCAATGTTAAATAGTGAATACATATCATTATGAACAAATGATCACTTTTACTTTGTTTTGGACAAAGAATAGGCCTACTTATCTAACTCATAAGAAAACAGAAAACGGTATATTTTTTTATAAGTTTTATGCCTTGTCAGTAAAATTTGAACGAAAAAATCAAGTCATGTATAGTAAGAGAATAAAAAAAAGAAACATTATACAAAGGGAAAAGTTGTTTCAAATTTTCACATCTGGACAGGGAGCATAGGGTTGAGTATAGGTGGTGAATTACTGATTTTTGATTGTGATCAGCTACAGGCAATAAACTTTTGTTTTCCTATTTGGCTGCATGGACAAGAACGCGCGGTAACTTTTTTTTAAACGCATTTCGAGTTATGATGGCGATTTCAAGGGAGCAGTCGCGTCCATATCTGCCCCCTACAAAAACAGCCGATGACGAGGCCGGTTTTACAACAAGTTAACAGAGTGCTGGAGGAAATGAAGAGCAGCGATGTGTTGTTCCCTTGTTTGGTGTCTTCCACGGACAGCTCATACGTAGTTAAAGTTGGGCATTCCAAATAAGGATTTTTGCATTTATTTTTGTACTTTGCCTGTAGTGAGACAAAATTATGATTTCAAGTTAAAAAGGTTTCCCAAACTTTTGAGCTAGATCAGGCCCTGTGTTTAACACTGTATTCATGGTGAAAGAAATTGATAGGGTGATCACTGACCTTGCTAGTACTGGCTAGGAGTAGAGAAAAAAAAGAAGTAAGAAGTATCCATCCAATAGTAGAGAAAAAAAAATTACCTACATGTATCTACCTACCTACCCATTTTTTCAGGGCCTCGTTATGGGAAACTTTTTGTTTTTTACGAATGGCCTTACACGAAAAACATATACCTTCTTCATATTTGCATATTTAAAATTTACAGATCTGTTTACTAAAAACTCATGTAAGATATCAAAAAATAACAGTGTGGTAGTAATATTGAATTTTTTTGCATGGCGATTTTGAAAATAATAGTGCACTCAAGTCTAGGCAAGTTAAAGTAGCTCTGATCGAACGCAGTTTGCAGTTCTGGTTTAACTAGTCATTCCAGGGCCTATAACTTTGATATTCTACCCTGACGGAAACATGCTTTTTTTATGTGGCCACAATTATTTCTGAGCAAGTGTTCAAACACCATTATCCCCTAGTGTTGATGTAACATGTCCGTGCAAAATAAGGCGTAAGCTTTGACAAAGTTTGTTGTTTGACTGGTCCATATCTCTAGGTTACAGCTGTGAGCTACCCGAGGGCTGCTCAGAGAGGCTGTACACAAAACCAGGGCGTATGCACACTGCCAGTGCCTGCCAGCAGCCATTATTGACACACAAGAAATGATTATTATATTTGCTTGGAGCTTTAATGAATGAAGCCGAAGCTAATGACTTTTTCTTGTTCGCTCCCTGTCAGAGATGTTCTTTCTCCTCCGATGAAAGGCTGTAGCCTAGCCTGTAGAGACCTTCTGCTTTTGCTCAACCTGCTCGCTGCAACGTTCAGCTGTCCCACAAACCTCAGTGTCACTCGGTTTGACTAGCTGCCTAATTACCCGTCAAAATCCCATTTCTGGTCCAGATCAATGATGTTATGGAAGCCAGCTTTCGTGTGTTTGATCTCTTGGAGTTCACTCTCTGGTTTTGTTTTTTGATGTATTCTCCCTTATACCATCATGATTTGTTTTCATCTTGTTTGTGACAGTGAACATTATCTGTAGGAGACTATACCAAACTACCAAAACAATCAGTGACACAGTAGTTTTGACGAGAAACCAACATGTATAATGAACATTTTGTTTGTTCATTTGGAAATATAATTAGGCTATAATTAAAATAGCAATAGTTATGTAGGTCATGACTAGGTATAGGGTTACATTCTGTAAAATCAGTCATTCTTGGAATTGATATATATATATATATATATATATATATATATATATAGTCATCAAAGGTCATTTTTTATCAACCCTATTGTATGAAGTGATGGATGCTGTTATTATTGAAGTCAGCAGGAAGTGTTTCATTTTTCTTCAAACATGTGAAAAATCTTAATGATCAATTCATCAAAAAAGTATTGCATGAAATCCCTTCACAGGTTTATGATTTGTGTTGTTTTGATTTGAATTACATTCAAATTACATGTAATAAATATGTCAGGTAACAGCACACTTTCTTTAAAAAAGATAATATTGGGGTAAATGTTACGCATTTTATTTTTTTTACATATGTGGGCATGAATGAGTAAAGTAGCAGATGCTGATCAGTTATTTGTTGATAAGATATACACCTTTAACATTCAGGAATAAATTTTACATCATTATAATCATTTGTGATGATCACTGACTGATTTATATCTGTACATTAAATCTGGAACATTTGTTGTGGAAATCAGTCTGGAGTGCACGATAAACCAAAAATGTAAGTTGGTGTATTTGACGTAAACATTTAGCAACTAATTTCATTTTTAGTGTCAGAAAGTTTTACTTATGGTGCTGTAACATACCTCAAAACACCTTCCTAAAATAAGTAGAAGTATAAGAATCAGAAAAAAATTAAACTTACACTCTCATGGATGAAATTTTATTTATTTTTATGTATTTATTTATTTATTTGATTGGTGTTTTATGTTGTTCTTAAGAATATTTCACTTATGTGATGGCGGCCAGCAATATGGTGGGAGGAAACCGGGCAGAGCCCGTGGAAGAAGCCAGGGGAAACACATGACCATCCAGAGGTTGCTGACAGAACTTCCCACGTATGGCCAGAGAGGAAGCCAGCATGAGCTGGACTTGAACTCACATCAACTGCATTGGTGAAAGTCTCCCTAAGTGTTAGGTTAAATGCAATACTTGCTGTTTATAATTAGTGATGGCTTTTTGGACAGTTTACATGCATTTTACCATTTACAATGTTTGTCACTTTCCCTAGGCGGTGCTTAATTTTTCTATTAAGGGGCAGCTCTGTGGCAATTAAGATGTTTGACTTTTAATAGCGAGGCACAAGGTTCGGGCTAAATTCAAGCCTTAGACATTAAGGAATATGTGGATTCTCTCATTCTCGTTGTTTTGTGTGACCTAGCTTGTATGGTTACAATAATCGGTCAACGAACCCCATGGGGCTGTTTGTTCAGCCTTACAGTCGTTGAAGATCACTTGTCTCGTTCCAATGAGGCATGCAAGTCTCTCCATCACACGTGGGATTCAATGTTGGTCAGCGACATGCTTAAGGCCGGTGGTTTACCCCAGCCACTCTAAATTGACTGGAAAAGCTTTTGACTGTCATTTACTGGTTATCGGATGATTCACAGTCCACCATTTGTTAACGGAGAGCCTACCAGGGTGTGCTTTGAAGATTACTGCTACAGGTTTACCTAAAATTGTACACTTTAATGGAAATGCGAATAGATGTCAATAATCAGTGACTGTAGTTCATTGTGGTCAAACTCAATCAGAGTGCATGGATTTGTAGGTATTTATAGGGGCCAATCAACAACTATACTGGTTATCCCTGTATCAATAACAGCATAATTAAAAGTCCTTATTCCCCTCTAGATGAAATGCGTCAGTGACAGCTGGGCAGGACTGCAGGCTTTGCTATTTAAGGGTTAGATTTAGGGCTGGGTATACATGATTGGGCTCCATGATTGGGCTGAAGGCTTGGATTAGGACTAATTGTGGGGAGCTATAATCACTATACGTGTCACAGATTATTACAACAGCATTTCCAAACACTAAACAGTGCATTAGAGTTTCTACAGCTTGGGGCATTTACTGTCTGACTGGTACATTGCTCCCCAAGTGATTGATGTCAGGCTGATGTGTAACTATAGAAGATTAAAAGACTCCAAACTTTTCCAGAGTTTGAAGTCAGACATGAACATGAAGTAGTGATACAATTTTTATAACATGAAATGATGCCTTAACTTCTTTTAATTATTAATATTATTGAGACATAAATGGATGTGGCCTGTCTTACTTTTTTTATCCTGCAGTTGATGTTTTCTGATCAGGGGATTTATGTTCTACATTTCTTTCTCTCATGTAATTAATGCAGAGAAACAAAATAGTGCCAATCAACTTTGCAGATAAGAAAAGCATCTTAAGGTCTTTTGAAATGATAAAGTCTTAAATTCTTAAGTTGCCACGCATTTTGTTTAAGAAGTGTCCATCCAATATTTCATGAAAATCTATCTGTACTTTTGCATTATCTGATATATGTATTTGGTCCTTACCATTATTGTCAAAACTACAAGATGTGTCACACAGAAGGATTGTCTACTGATTGCGTTTCCTGCATGTACCCATAAACCTGACACACAGTATGTATAAATGGACATGTTCTGGAGTACTAGCAGTTTAAAACACCATTCAAATAAATGACCACGTAATACAGCTGTAATGTACTCGTGGAAAAAATAGTAACTGTCATCTTTGTGAAATATGTTTATCTCAGATTGCAAGAGCAAAAGGTAATGATTGAACTTCTGTTGATACAGTGATATTTCATTGGTCGTTAGTTACCATGGCAGTGGCACACCTTTCGCCCAGGTGAAACCAGCCAGAACTGCAGATCATAATTGATGTATGGTTAGAGTTGACATCTCACCATGGAATAACCAATTTTAATCTGTCCATATTGATTATTGGACAATAGGAAATTTCCTACTCGGAGCAAATAGTGTTTAGAGAAATGCGTAATGATTTTTGTTGGTTCTATCATATGGCTTTAGTTGAGCGGTTTTCATAACCGTGAAATTATCGATCCCGCATGTTTAAACTTATCATCATAACAGAATGAAAACATTTGTAAATGTCGCCAAGAAGGTGGATCAGTGCTGAGATGAAGTGGGTGTGCATGGTGTAGATTTGATTCTGTCTGCTTGTTGTCCTTCAGGCAGACTGGAATGTTTTTGTTTGCAAGTGTAAGTCGTGATGGGATAACATTTAATAGCAAAAAGACCGTTGTGGGTAGTGCGCCCCTGTTCAAGAAAATGCCAGTGTACTTTTCCGAAAGCTTTACTGTACAATTTCTTCAGGAAAATTTTGAAGACAACAAATAATATAACCTGATAAGATTTGTAGGAATATAGGTGGGAGCAGACCTAAACAGCCAAAATCATTTCTTTCTGAGGTTCTTGGTATTTCAATAAGTCGATTTTTAATCTAGAATTCTTGCAAGGCCATGGAATGTGCCATGTTAAAGCAACCGTAAACAAGATGTCACACCACCCATATCCCACGCACTTAATATGGTTAAAAGGCAAACCTGGCTGCATTTTCAGGTTATAGAGAAGACTTGTGCCCAGTTATTGATGAGAATTGATGACATGGCTGTCAATTGTCTCAATGTGTGCTTACTTTTAACTGCGATATTTCAGTTACTTTAGTATGCAAATCTATAAGGCAATATCTTTCAAGGCATAACAATATTTTAAAATTATTTAGCGCATGTACTTGATGAAGTTTTTTGATATACAAGTACATGAGTTGCCATACACATTTCACGAAAATTGACAAAACCTGATTGCTTATGAACATACCCTGGTTATTGTTGGTTATTAATTGCCTCATTTAATTGGCTGTCATTTTTTTATCTTGCTATGACAAACATCATATCAAAATCGCTCCAAAGTTGTAATGTGATTTGAAATAGTTACATTTATTAATAACTTTAAAATGTAATCCTGATGTAAAACAATTTCATTTGTTTATGTAAACCTGTCATTAAACATGGGGCATCTCTCAACACCTTGTAGGCAACAAGGCCAAAAAGATACAATTGTTTAACAATGCATGGTCTCATACATTGTAAAAATTTAGCCACCATATGACCAAGAATTTGAAGTTTACTTTAACTTTAGTCACAAGCCAGAAATATTGGATCAAAGTATGAAAATCTATGCACAAAAATAAAAATATTTTGGAAACAGGCTGCATATAACTTTTGGGTAGTGTATAATTTTTTCAGGGTACCAGAAACCTGTGTTAACTTTCATCTGGCCTTCACCTTTTCTTTGAGATCTATGTACATGTATGTATTACAATAAAAGCACTTACACCCACATGACTCTTGTTGACCCTTACTTGACTAGTCCAATTGTAAAAGTGCTGTAATAGATGCATTAATTCAGTAACTAAAGTGTAGTCACCCACCAATGAAGTATTTGTAAGAGTTTGAAGTTTCAATGTGTTCTTTTACAAGAGTGATTCCCCCTGGTTTTGAGTAACAACACGGCACTATTGCACAACAGAATAATTAAGGGTGTGTTTGCACAGATTCCTTATCCATCAGTCAGTTACTGTTACTTACACGTATGTATCATAACAGTTACTTATCCAACAAACAGTTACTTATCCATCAGTCAGTTACTGTTACTTACACGTATGTATCATAACAGTTACTTATCCAACAAACTGTTACTTACACGTATGTATCATAACAGTTACTTATCCAACAAACAGTTACTTATCCATCAAACAGTTACTGTTACTTACACGTATGTATCATAACAGTTACTTATCCATCCTAACAGTTACTTATCCATCAAACAGTTACTGTTACTTACACGTATGTATCATAACAGTTACTTATCCAACAAACAGTTACTTATCCAGCAAACAGTTACTTATCCAGCAAACAGTTACTGTTACTTACACGTATGTATCATAACAGTTACTTATCCATCATAACAGTTACTTATCAGTCAAACAGTTGCTTATCCATCAAACAGTTACTGTTACTTACACGTATGTATCATAACAGTTACTTATCCATCATAACAGTTACTTATCCATCAAACGGTTACTGTTACTTACATGTATGCATCATAACAGTTACTTATCCATCATAACAGTTACTGTTACTTACACGTATGTATCATAACAGTTACTTATCCATCATAACAGTTACTTATCCATCAAACAGTTACTGTTACTTACATGTATGCATCATAACATTTACTTATCCGTCAAACAGTTATTTATCCATCATAACAGTTACTTATCCATCATAACAGGTACTAATTCATCAGAACAGCTACTGTTATTTATCCATCAAACAGTTACTATTACTTACATGTATGCATCATAACATTTACTTATCCGTCAAACAGTTACTTATCCATCATAACAGTTACTTATCCATCATAACAGGTATTAATTCATCAGAACAGCTACTGTTATTTATCCATCAAACAGTTATTTATCCATCATAACAGTTACTTATCCATCATAACAGGTACTAATTCATCAGAACAGCTACTGTTATTTATCCATCAAACAGTTATTTATCCATCATAACAGTTTCTTATGTATCATAACAGTTGCATATCCATCATAGTTGTTTACGAGTTATTTATGCATCATAACAATTACTTATCCGTCATAACAATTACTTTAATAGCTGTGGAAGCCTTAAGCTTTTGATAACTTCATTCTTCCAGAATTTCTTATTATCCCTCACCTTACAGTTACACAACCACTGGATTTTCATAAACAGCTAATGAGTTTCTACAGTTCGAAAATAATTGAATGTGATTAGTCTGCCAGTTTTCATTTTGACAGTGTGACATATCACAGTTGCAGTAGAACAGAACTTAGTTGTTAATTTAGAAGACATTTTCAGTCAGACACAACATGGTTGCAGACAATTTACAGTATAATGTACAGTGGTTCTATCTCTTTACAACACACCTTCCACCTCTGAGATCCTGAAGTTATTATCCCTCAAAACGAAACAAAAAATTCTGCAGGAAACCTGGAAATAGTGTTTTCGAGGAAAAGAAACCCTGTGGGTGGATCACATTGTTCAAGATACATGTACCTATGGATTCAAAATAGTATAGGTCTTCATGTGGCAAGCAAAATGTAACAGTCCGTGGTTAAGTAACTTTTATGGTCATGTTCTTTGTACTTTTATGAACTTCTGCCTTTATGAGCTGGTTGATGAGAGTTTAAGAACTGCTGGCATGGCACCGTGGCTGTTAAACTCCATTGATTTTTCCCAGCCAGAGCCGGTAGACACGTTTAGCATCAGGTAACTTCAGGCCTACAGGCCAGGTGAGGCTGTAACAGGCTGTGAGAAGCTGATATCCTGCTGTAATAAATCACCAGCTTGGCTGCTCAGTTTGCCTGCCTGTCAACGTTAGATCACAGAAAGTCACCAGGAGGGAAATTTTAGTATCTAGCTAGGCCTAGATTTAGACACGAATACATTTGTCATGGATATGTGGTTAGTGATTTAAGACAGCGTGCTTCTTTGCTGGTCAAGTGAAGGACAGGCATTCAGCTCAAGTGCCCTTTTAAGTCTCTTGACAATGATCTCAAAAGCTTCTGCATGAGTCATTATTTAGCACATCAAGACAAAATGAAGTTGAAAGACCCCAAGATCAAACCCAGGTCTGGTCGTACAAAAGACTTGAAAAAAGGCACTTGTTGCTGCCTCACATAGCGCTCAGTACTAAGAGGTTAGGGCAAGGAAACTTGACTGGTTGGCCTGGTGTCAATATGATGTGACTGGGTGGGGTGTCATGTCTGGTGTCTTCGGCATGCCACAAGAGGAATCAATATATATACACACACCTAATGACTCCTTATCGTCATATGACTGAAAAATTGTTAAGTGCAACATTAAACCCCAAGCATACATATATATATACATACGTACCAAGACAAAATAAAAACATTGTGAGACAACACCATGGATGATAAACATCCTGAAAGTCGTGCTCAAATACAGAAAGCACATCGATTAAATGAACAAACGTGCATACTTCTTACATATGGATTGACATACATGTATCTTTGAGCTAAACTGGGGAATATTTTGTTTTGATTTGAAAACGTCAGTGAAACAAAATGAGATCTTTCAAAGGGACTATGTGAGTGTATGAGAGCTGTTAGTTTTTCCAAAAGTTACAAAAGAGTGACTTATTCATCATACAGTGTACCTGAATATTGTATGTCTCACCCTTGAGGCCATACAGTAACAGTGAAAACTTTATAGACCTATACAAGTCTTGTATGTATTCATTTATTTGATTTTTAATTGTTTAATGTCATAGAGGTAGTACCGTACTTCAAGAATTTTTCACATATACAATGGAGGTCAATTTGATGAAACTGGAATGCCCAGGGTAAACCACCGACCTTTGGCATGATACTGACAAACTTTCCCACCCAAGTTACTGTCGAACTTTCCCACAAGTGACACACATCATATAGTTTAAGTGGTCTTTAACGAATGTGTACAGACTGCACTAATGACCATACAAGTGTTGTTGAATGTCTAATACTTGCTATTGAAAGGCAAGCTTGGCCTATAGATAAATTCAGACGATTAGATCGGAGGTAGAGTATCATGGTTACACATAGTTCAGATACATTGTACCACAGGGTATATGTGCTGCCATAATGGGGCCTCCATGACTAAGGTGGTTAGTACCCCAGTGAGGTGAAATGACCCATGAGCCGCTCACCTATATGGTCTCTGTGAGTTCAATTCCAGCCCATGCTTGCTTCCCCTTGGGTGTTTGTGTGGAGATCTGTCGTCAACCTGCGAATCGTCATGGGTTCCCCCGGACTATGTTCAGTTTCCTCTCACCATAAGTGAAATATTCTTAAGTACAGCGTAAGCACCAGTCAATTAGATAAATAAAATAAATTCTACCATAATAGATGAGCAAAGCCTACCAATTTCAAAAAGGCGAGATGATGGTTATTGGGAGGTATTCAAGTTAAGACATGACCAACTCATTCTTGCATGCATATGTAGCTTCAGATGATTTTGATTTGACTTGTTAAGAATCATTAATGACTTTAGTTGTCATATACATGTACATCAACTTGCAGTGGTTTTCTCCTGGAAGATGAGCAGAAAAAAAATCAAGTTACTTTGTACATATATGTCCTTTTATTTACCGTCAGTTTGATGTTCAAATCATTATTGATGTGTATTTATGATTTTCAGCCCAAGAATCAGCTTCCGCTGCATATGGCATGTGGCCGAAACAGCGGAGCTTTGTCCATTGTGACCTCACTGCTCAGGGCCACGGGGAAAGAAGGGCGCTTCATGCAAGACAAGGTCTGATCATAATGGATAGATTAACCAGATGTCACATCGGGCATTCTTGTATATATAACACACAATTTTCTCCCCGATAGGAGCATTGCTCTTGAGTGGGTTCTTTCTGATACCCAGTATGGTAGCTGTCAAACTGGTCTTGGAAGACGGAGTATAGACTTTTGTCCTCGTCAAAAGTTCTACACAGTCAAATATTTGGACTATTTATAAATGGTGATGCTGCTGTTAATTATTTATAGCATTGGCTTGTATCATAAGATATAATTTTTTATATATTTCTATATACACTACTGGTTTACATATCTCTGTGTACACTACTGGTTTACCTATCTCTGTGTACATTACTGGTTTACATATCTCTATATACACGATGGGTTTACATACACGTATCTCTATATGCACTTCTAGTTTACCTATCTCTGTGTACATTACTGGTTTACATATCTCTGTATACACTACTGGTTTACCTATCTCTGTATACATTACTGGTTTGCATATCTCTGTGTACACTGCTGGTTTACATATCTCTATGTACACTACTGGTTCACCTATCTCTGTACATTACTGGTTTACATGTACATATCTCTGTGTACACAGCTGGTTTTTCTCTATGTACACTACTGGTTTACCTATCTCTGTGTACATTACTGGTTTGCATATCTCGGTGTACATTACTGGTTTACATATCTCTGTATACACTACTGGTTTACCTATCTCTGTGTACATTACTGGTTTACATATCTCTGTACACTGCTGGTTTATCTCTATGTACACTACTGTATGTACACTACTGGTTTACCTATCTCTGTACATTACTGGCTCACATATCTCTGTATACACTACTGGTTTACCTATCTCTGTGTACATTACTGGTTTGCATATCTCTGTGTACACTGCTGGTTTACATATCTCTATGTACACTACTGGTTTACCAATCTCTATGTACACTACTGGTTTACATGTTTGTATGTACACTGCTGGTTTACATATCTCTATGTACACTACTGGTTTACCTATCTCTGTGTACATAACTGGTTTACATATCTCTGTACAGTACTGGTTTACATATCTCTCTGTACACTACTGGTTTACATATCTCTATATACACTTTAAAAACAAGGGGTTTTTTCTGTTCCTTGACAGGATGGCTCCATCCCTCTGTTTATAGCAACAGAAGTAGGAAATGTATCAATATGCCGTGAACTTCTTCTCCAATCTGCTGAACAACAGCTACGAATTAAAAGGAAGGTATGTATGAAGTTTTCAGATCTCTTGGGCTTATTTTGTTAATGTGATATAGTGCTTATTTCTGCTCTGTGTGCGAATGGGATTTCCAGTGTATATATGCACATTTTGAAATGTTACAACCACAAAGTCACATTCCATTGCAAGGTGATGTTGTTGCTTTACAGCATGGTTGGGTTATTTGGCAATAGGGTGATAGAAAATTAATTAAACTGGATTTAATATAGGCTGATTTTCTTAACTGTGCTCTTTGGTGAGTTAGGGCATTAAATATTACAAAAATAGTACTTCTATCCAAACAGCCAAATATGGCCATGTTAAAAGATAGGCAAGGAGCCATACTATATGTAAGGCTGCAATGTCATTTTGCATTGGTATACCACTCAGCACCCACTTTCACAAAACTTTGAAAATCTGTTTTTCATAACTTAACTTGTACAAAATCATCTCACATTATTGCACTTTAACTCGAACAAGAGCTATGAAAAAAGTCACAAGAAGTCTGATTTATGAATTTTTGTGAAAGATACCTCTAGCTGTTGTTTTGATGACACATAACTTAAAATGTGCATATTAGGCAGTAGAATTGATTCATTTCCATTTATTCTCCTTATGCATACAGGAGCCCGCCAATCAATAAGCCTAAGGATGACACCCAATGGCTGCAGTATAGATGCTGCCTTTGACCTTGATGGTGCTTTTTAATGTTGTAACCTGGTTAAAATGATTTATGAGCCCTTACCTTTGACATGTTTGAGCAAGGTGCTTCCTGCATCAATAAGGAGATCAGTAAATGAGTACTGAATGGCTCCTGCATGTATAAAAGTCCTTAATCTGGTGATATCCTTAAACTAGTACAGAATACATTAACACTTATCTGCAGCATTTATTTCCTTTCATGGTACATGTAATAATTATTGATTAATCACAGATGTAACGTACAAATTACTAACCAGTACTAATATACAATGATTGTGTGACAGGATCCACTCCTCAGACTGTGTCCACAACTTAGCTTTATTGTGTAGCTGTCTGTATCTATAATGATCGACCCCAAGTACGCCTAAATGTATCACACCTATACAGAAGGTCCATGGTGGCTACATTATGGCATGGTGACTTTATGAGTGTACGGTTGAAATATAGGTTTGTGTGTACCTGAAACTCATTTTGTATAAATACCCTAAATGAACTAGAATTTCCTCCATGAGTAAGTTGCTCATTTTCCAGATTCTGGGAGTTCTATTGATTTTAAAAAGGTGCTTTGAGAGGTTTTTGAAAGGTAGGATGATATCCTGCTGGGAAAATGTCAAATTTAGCACCAGAAGTAATATCTCATGACGTTTATTTGCCTACAAAAATGCTCTGTTGTGGTCCAATTTTTAGGTTATTAAGGGTATTTTGAAGTTTGACTGAACACGTGGGCATTAATTGTACACACACGACATGCAGGTACATGTGATACATCTATGATAGGCCTAGTTTTGGATGTGAATATAACTACTTTATTAAGTGGTTATTTTATGATTTGTAGCACCTGTTATTCACTCAGTCAGCTGATGAACCAGTGTAATGAGGAGTTGATATTTTCTTGGCAGGATACAGGTGACACGGTTTTACATATCGCAGCTCGACGCAAAGACATTGACCTGGCACGCCTGCTGATTGAATCTGGTGTCAACATCAATGCACAAAATGTAAGTCAGGATGAGCTGCTCCACTGAGGCTACACCCAGGCTCTGTCCAGTTTCCTCCCACCATGATGTGGTCGCCATCGTATAAGTGAAATAGTCTTGAGTACGACGTAAAACACCAATCAAATAAAGAAATAGATACCCTGCTGATAATGTCAACATCAATGCACCAAATGTAAATCAGAATCAGTTACCCTGCTGATGTTGTCAACGTCAATGCACCAAATGTAATTCAGGATGAGTTACCCTGCTGATGGCGTCAACATCAATGCACCAAATGTAAATCAGGATCAGTTATCTTGCTGATGGCGTCAACATCAATGCACCAAATGTAAATCAGGATCAGTTACCCTGCTGATGTTGTCAACATCAATGCACCAAATGTAAATCAGGATCAGTTACCCTGCTGATGTTGTCAACATCAATGCACCAAATGTAATTCAGGATGAGTTACCCTGCTGATGTTGTCAACATCAATGCACCAAATGTAAATCAGGATCAGTTATTCAGGATGACTTACCCTGCTAATGTTATCAACATCAATGCACCAAATGTAATTCAGGATGAGTTACCCTGCTGATGTTGTCAACATTAATGCACCAAATGTAATTCAGGATGAGTTACCCTGCTGATGTTGTCAACATTAATGCACCAAATGTAATTCAGGATGAGTTACCCTGCTAATGTTGTCAACATCAATGCACCAAATGTAATTCGGGATGAGTTACCCTGCTGATGTTGTCAACATTAATGCACCAAATGTAAATCAGGATCAGTTACCCTGCTGATGGCGTCAACATCAATGCACCAAATGTAAATCAGGATCAGTTATCCTGCTGATGTTGTCAACATCAATGCACCAAATGTAAATCAGGATCAGTTACCCTGCTGATGTTGTCAACATCAATGCACCAAATGTAATTCAGGATGACTTACCCTGCTAATGTTATCAACATCAATGCACCAAATGTAAATCAGGATCAGTTATTCAGGATGAGTTACCCTGCTAATGTTATCAACATCAATGCACCAAATGTAATTCAGGATGAGTTACCCTGCTGATGGCGTTAACATCAGTGAACAAAATGTCAGAATGACTTAACCTTCTGATGGCTTTGATGTGTGTAGAAGGTCAAGGTATCCAGCTGATGGCTTTAACATCAAGATAAATGTTAGAATAAACTTTGTTGTATGCCTGCTAAGAAATATGTGTCTTGTTAGTTTAATAAAAACATTATCCTGATTGCCAGCTACATGTCATAAACCCTGCATTGCTGTGATAAGGCAGGCATGGTGAAATTTGGTTCACAAAAAATACTTTCCAGATTAAAAAAAATGTTTCAAATCATGAAATTGTAACAAGTCACATGCCATTTACATGTAGAGAAGTCCTGTAGAGACTGTCCTAGGTGTGGACTGCTAAATGACCTTGCCATTGTCACCACAGGAGGATGGACACACAGCTCTGCACGTGGCAGCCTGGGAAGGGGATGAACCCATGATGAAGTTCCTCTTCCAGATGAAAGCTAACCCACACATTCTTGACAAGGTTAGATGTTTGCAAATGAAATGTCTGAAGTCAGATTTAAGACTTGAGTAAATCACATCATGTGTTTCTGATCTTGGCCTTATTGTTTGTATCGTATCGTCTTGTACATATTGTGTATATGCATTTCTCTTCAAGAGTTATGATAAGGGATCCTGAAGACATGTAATATTTACACCATAATAAGAAAAGTCGAGCTACATGTATCCAAACTAAAGTTTGTATTATGAGCTTAATCCCATGTGTTTTATTGCGTTTCCATAGCAAATGCCATTGAAAAGAGTATGCATTTCTTCAGACGTGCATGCCATAAAAAAAAATCTGATATATACCTCAAGTTGATAAATTATAAATAAAGTCAGCTCTAAAATCAGCTGTAGGCGCCTAAGAACTAGTCCTGAAGTCTTCTGTGTTAGGAGGAGAATTGCCGTCGGAAACTGCAGAAGTGCAGTTCGTACATTTCCGGTGGAACTCTTCTTCCCAGAAGATAGCAAACAGTACAGTTTGTTTTCTGCTTGACGATCGGGAAACTGGAATGGTGGACATATGTTCCGAGTTTACACGAACAAACCAGCAGTTTTAACGACTCTCATTGGATGAGAGGAAACACACCCCCAGCATAAATTACAGGGTGTTAAAGATGGAGGACATATGTACTCAGCGATTTATGCCAGCTTTGCCACTTTCAGGCCGTTTTAAGTGTACGAGGAGGAGAAATTGCAAAATGATGCAGCAGGCACCACCAGATAGAAAAAAATTTGCTCTTTTCAGCCTATAGTGTCATGTTTTTAACTTTTCTTCTCCTTTAATACTCAAGTGTTTTTTCAGAGGTGCTGCATGGTTTCTATTGATCTCGAGGATCTTTCAGTTGATACCCAGTAAACTAGGGGTTATTTGGGCTTAAAATGGTTCGATTTTCGTTTACCTTTGTTTCTGAAAATTAAAAATGCCTTCTTGTTTCTTCGCTGCCATTCCATCAGTATCGACAGTTAATATGGCTTTGCACATATGCTCGGTCAATTTGTGCCTTACTGTAATTCTTTAATGTACAATTGATACAATGGTTGTTTGACAATTGCAGCATGACCGCAGTCCGGTGCATATAGCAGCAGAACGAGGCCACACAAACATAGTAGAACTTCTGGTGGACAAGTTCAAAGTCTCCGTGTCAGGACGCACCAAAGATGGTAGCACTCTCATGCACATTGCCGCAGAATACGGGCACCCAGAGACAGCCTTGGCCTTTTTGAAAAAGGGCGTTCCTCTGCACATGCCCAATAAGGTGGGTGGCGTCACCAAACAAGAACTTCAAACAGCTTATTCTGGGAGATTTTTACTTTACTAAACTTTAATCATCTACATGTATACGCTGAACGTTAAATCTTTGCTTGATCATGTTTTTGTTTTTTAAGAAGGTCAAATCTAGAAGAACTGCTCTGCATGTCTTCATATAGGATGGCGTAAATATTTGTTTAATACATGTTCAAATATTCATGTGTTGTTGTTGCAGTCTGGTGCAATCTGCCTGCATGCAGCGGCTCGTCGAGGTCACACGGCTGTGGTGAAGGCATTACTGGCTAAAGGTGCTCATGTAGATGCCAAAACCAGAGTAAGTCAGGGGAGATAATCAAGATGAATAAAGCCCTGAGATGGTTCAGAAACATTTATGATCAGGTATACCTGCTAGCAGTAAGTTAGGAAAAGGATTAATATTGCTCTCATAGCTTTGTATTTGAGAGACAATACACTTTTTCTTCACACAAGGATGTTTTAATTTTTGTTATCAATTAAATCGTGGATTTGCCTTGGAAGGTTTGCTTGGAAGGTAAGATAATATCCTGCTGAAAAAATATGTCACCACCAAAAGTAATGTCGGTAGTTTTATTAACTTTAATTGACTCCATAGATGCACTTGCGTGAATTTTTAGATCAAACTGAATTTTATGCAGGAAGTCTTGTGCATTTTGCTGTTCTACACGGATCAGTATACGTACACATTATGCATCTGTTATATAAATTTTAAACAATAAAATTTATATCTGGGGGAATTATGATAGACATAAATGAGTTATGAATTAAATTTATTTACTTGCTTGACAACGATGTAAGAATGCATGGACATCAAACCATTGTTACAGTAAACCATTAAAAAACAAAAGTTATTATCTAAATACTAACTAAACTCTACCACGTTACTGTTTCAGGATGGTTATACAGCATTGCACATTGCAGTGGAGTTTGGTAAACCCCAGGTGGTGCAGACATTACTTGGATCTGGGGCAGAGGTGGAACTCAAAGGGGGAACGGTAAGTGGACTCAACAGCTTTTTAAACATGTTAGGATATTGTGTGAAGACAGTATTTTATGTAATTTTCAAATTGTAAATAGTTTCTGTTCTTAAGCTGATTTTAAGATCCATTTTGTTAGAATTTTGGATTTTATTATTCTCATATTGAAAGCCATTACTTTTTCCAGCATTTTTTACCACAGCATAGCTAAAATATGGCCATTGTGGCATTAAGCACTTATCATTCATTCATTCATTTGTTCAGTTAATGAATGTTTCATTAATTAATTCATACCAAATAATAAGTATATGTACACCTAAAAGTGGCTGTCATGATATTTACCTGGCTAGGTGTTCAGCGTAATGGGATAGGCTTGATACTGTACATACATATAACTGTAACTGGGTGGGGAGTTCTGTTTGGTGTCAGTATAACTGTAACTGGGAGGTGAGTTCTGTTTGGTATAACTGTAACTGATTGTGGCTCTTTCATGTCTGGTATCTTCCGTATAGCATTCCAGTGAGGAAATATGTCAGTATTAGGACCATAATCTCACCTTGTTTTGTCCCATCTAGAATTTGATCCTCATGCTTAACACACCATTTCCGTTTGCATCTGCAGGCAAAAGAGACCGCATTGCACATTGCTGCCCGTGTGAGGGAGGGAGAGAGGTGTGCTGAGATGTTACTGAAGAGTGGAGCGTCTGTCAATGCTACACAAGAGGTATACCTGAGTACTGCTGACTTGGATGATCTCCACAACTGAAAAAATATCAGGAGGAATTGTAGCATTTAATTTTACTAGAAATCAATCCCTGTTCAAATGTTTGACATGTGACAGTCATAGAAATTTGTACCAATGCTATTCTATGTTCATTATAAAGGATTTGTTCACTGTCTGTTTTACCTGTTCTCTGTCCGTTTCACCTGTTCTCCATCTGTTTCACCTGTAATGTGTTTTCAGAATGGAGAGACGGCCATGCACATAGCTGCCCGGTACGGTCAGTTACAGATGATAGAGGCTCTGCTGGACGAGGGAGGAGATCCGACTCAACAGTCAAAGGTATGCTAGCTCTCAGGTGTGAACCCTAAATATCCTGGCAACTTGTACTGGAATAAAGTAAACACATTCATGATGTGTACATATACAGACCTTCATTGATACGAGTGCATGTAAGCCATGTGAGTTAAAGATAGATGTTCTGTAACAAGTATAAAGCTGCACAAATGGCCCAAAGAGCAGTGTCGACCGCTAGTTGTCACCAAGTCATCACAAACAATGAAACCGGGACATTATCTGGAAATTCCTTGTTAATGTATAATAATGAGTTTAACTGCTGTTTTTGTTGTTGACTGTTAGGCAGGAGAGACCCCTCTTCACGTAGCAGTTCGACACTGTCACTTGGATGTTGTCACTGAACTACTGCAGTTTGTGACAGTACGGAGATCCAGGATTGATGCCATTATTCTGGTCAACCAACAGAACTGGGTATGTTTATAGTGGTCTAGTCAGCAGAACTGGGTTTGTTTGGCGTTTTAGTCAGCAGAACTGGGTATGTTTGGTGTTCTAGTCAGCAGAACTGGGTATGTGTAGTGTTCTGGTTAACAGAACTGGGTATGATTATAGTGTTCTGGTGAGCAGAACTGGGTACGTTTGGTGTTCTGGTCAGCAGAACTGGGTATATGTGGTGTTCTGGTCAGCAGAATTGGGTACGTTTGGTGTTCTAGTCAGCAGAACTGGGTACGTTTGGTGTTCTAGTCAGCAGAACTGGGTACGTTTGGTGTTCTGGTCAGCAGAACCGGGTATGTTTATAGTGTTCTGGTCAGTAGAACCGGGTGTGTTTAGTGTATTGGTTAACAGAACTGGGTATGTTTGGTGTTCTGGTTAACAGAACTGGGTACGTTTGGTGTTCTGGTCAGCAGAACTGGGTGTGCTTATAGTGTTCTGGTCAGCAGAACTGGGTACGTTTGGGGTTCTGGTCAGCAGAACTGAGTATGTTTGGTGTTCTGGTTAACAGAACTGGGTATGTTTGGTGTTGTGGTTAACAGAACTGGGTATGTTTGGTGTTCTGTTTAACAGAACTGGGTATGTTTGGTGTTCTGGACAACCAACATGTCTGTACAGCCAGTATTCCTTTAAGAAACCTGTATGTTTTTATGAAAAACTTTCTGGCTTTCTGTATACATGTTTTCTGTACTTAGTTATACTGGTGCCTTTGGTATTTCATTCCATAAATCAGCATTAATATTACATGTATCTCAGTACTGAGTCCAGCCTGTTAAAAGGAGATGCTCCCATGGTATGACAGAAATGTTATTGAAAGTGTTGTACATGTACCGTAAGGCTACCACAACAAAGAAGCAAGCAACCAGATTTAAGATGAGGAGGTGAGTCTTGACATTTGCAACTTTCAAATTTTTTAACAGTCATAATAATGATATTCTGTTGTTATCATTTTTTTTCAGGAAGGAGAAACGGCTGTACATTGTGCAGCAGAGATTGCTAAACAGCAGATGCACAAGACGTTTGAGGATACGGATCTGATCCGTCTGTTGTTACATCATGATGGAGATACAAATGTCCAGACCAGATTGGTACATAACCTTAACTGTTTTGCTGTCATGTATGATGCATGGAATGAAGGATATTAGTGTAAAGCTTCAGTAAACTTAACTCAACTTTATACTGTATATTGCTAAAGCACTAAGTTACTTGTAATAGGAGGGCAATATAACATGAATTATAACATTATAATTGTATAACATATAGTAATCAAACTGAATCATGATGACGTTAGCTGAAATATAAGGTCATTATATATCTTAGAATTGAAGTATTAATTGACACCATGTATGTTTATGTTAAATGCTATTGAATGGTATAAAAAAGAGTGCCACAATTCAATTTTGCAGAAATTCCAGATCTTCGTTTTTGAAATGCAGGGTTATTTATTTATTTAATTGATTGGTGTTTTATGCCGTACTCAATAATATTTCACTTATACGACCGCGGCAAGTATTATGGTGGGAGGAAACTCGGCAGAGCCCAGGGGGAACCCATGACCATCCGCAGGTTACTGGAGACCTTCCTACGTATGGCAGGAGAGGAAGCCAGCATGACCTAAATTCACAGCTACTGCATTGATGAGAGGCTCCTGGGTCATTACGCTAACCACCTAGCGCGCTAACCACAGAGGCCCCAAAATGCAAGGTTTAAATGCATGATCATACTGGCAGCAAACATTTGAAGAAAGACTCATAATTATGAAAATTCTAGTGCACATTTCACTTATGGTACATGTAACGGCTTCTCTTCTGCATATGCAAGCATAAATCAGAAGTACCTGTATTTCTAGTATCCAGGTATTTCTCCATTTCGCTGATTTCAGACATTGTTGTGTAAAACTGAAAAAACAAAATTACAGTTAATCAGAACAGGTGATTGCTAATGTAATTTTGAAGCAGGCTAAGGTACTTCCAGACTTCCATTAGAAGCTTCCCGGCAAACATGTTTCTGACCATTCATTCCCATGGGTCCTCCATGGGGGTTAGCACGGCACAGTGACCCAGGAGCCTCGGACCAATGCGGTCGCTGTAAGTTCAAGGCCAGCTCATATGCTGGCTTCCTCTCCGGCTGGACTTGGCAACAACCTGCGGATGGTCATTGGATTTCCCAGGGCTCTACCCAGTTTCCTCCCACCATATTGCTGGCCACTGTCGTGTACATGAAATATTCTTGAATAGAGCTTTAAACACCAATCAAATAAATAAATAAATCAATTCCCATGACTGAGAATCTTGTATTTGATCAAAGTCTCTGTCTATAGCATCCCTCTTGACATTTTTCTAGTTGTTATCAGTGAACCAATTGGCCGCTTTTTGCTTACTTTAGACCAATGAAACACCTCTTCACTACTGTGCCCGAGCTGGTAATGAAGACATCATGTTGGAGATTGTTCACTACATAGGATCGGCCAGACTTCAAATGGCCGTCAACAAACAAGCTAAGGTTAGCAACTCACAGCATTTGTCTCTGTACATTTATGCCAGAGTCATTAAATTGTTGTTGATAAGAAACAGGATTGTCAGGTCAGTATTGTATAAGACCATTTCAATGAAACAAAGAGCCTCTGAAAGTTGTAGAGATATATCTCAGACTCAACACTTAGAGACTCACACTCAAGCCAGATTCAGACTCTCAATTCCATGCAAATACCATGTAATTAAAGTATAATTTCGCTTTCCTCACTCACCCTATTTCAGTTAGTGTTGAATATTGTGCCTGATAATTCCTTGACAGCGATTGCATGTCTCTCTTTAATATGCTGCTAATTTTTGTTGTTGTTTTTTTTTCAGAACGGATGGTCGCCTTTGCTAATGGCCAGTGAACAAGGTCATTTGGAAATTGTGAAAATCTTGTTACAAAACCATGCCAGGGTGGATGTTTTTGATGAGGTAAATTTAATATAGAAAGTTGATGTACATCTGTTATGTGATAACTCCTTACACAACCTAAGAAATAAAGGTACATCTGCACAGGCCCATTCTAAAGGGACTCAATCAGCCTTGGAGGGACAGTCCAGGGTCTAGCTGTAGACCCTGTATAGAACCTGCATGTTATCTAACCATGGAAACTACATGCACCAATAATGCACATATTACACCAGATGGCACAGGCAGTTCATCAGCTAGCTTGTTTACTAAACTGTAAATTACACAAAATTCAATACACATTGATCCATCAGACATGTTAGATGTGCCAGAGGTTAGTTTACGGTGTGAGTGTATCAATTTTTTTCTTTTTTTGCATTTTTCAGTTTTTTGCATGATCCCTCAAAACAGTCCTCTTTGCTTTGGAACACTTCCTTCTTTCAGTGAGATTGAACATTCAGATTCCATGACGATGATACATGCAGATGACTCAAAATAAAGGCTGATACATGCAGATGACTCAAAATAAAGGCTGATACATGCAGATGACTCAAAATAAAGGCTGATACATGCAGATGACTCAAAATAAAGGCTGATACATGTAGATGACTCAAAATAAAGGCTGATACATGTGGATGACTCAAAATAAAGGCCGATACATGTAGCATATAGTAATTAATGTGTAGTAATGTAATTACTCGATAATTAATCAATCAACAACATTTATTGGTTTAAACCTTAGAATTGCGGTTCTACAGTTTCCTCCATTGTTGCAACTGACTGACATCACTTGAGTCAAAAATTCTTAAAATGGAAGTGAAGAACAATCAAATAAATCAATAAATTGTTTGATCTCTTGTTTTAGCTGAAATTGGTAAAATGACATTTGTTAAGTTTGACACTATTTCCCTGCATCATTTCTCACTCCAGCACGGCAAAGCAGCACTTCACCTTACAGCTGAGAATGGACACGACAAAGTGGCAGATATTCTGCTCTGGCACAAAGCCTTTGTCAATGCCAAGTCCAAACAGGGCCTGACTTCTCTGCATCTCTCAGCACAAAATGGGTACAACAGGCTGGTCAAACTGCTCATAGAGACGCATGGAGCCAGCATTGATGTCCTCTCTCTGGTAGGAGATTGAATATGAAACTTCCTCTTAAAGAGTTATGTGATAACTAGCTGTCATGTACATTTATATTCATTGATTAATGTACGCCTTGAAGCATGATTTTTTTAATGGTCATCTGCCTCAAATAAAGTGTTTTTTTTTTGTTTGTTTTTTTGAGGTTAATATTCTTTTTCTTGTACTGTCCTGGAGTACATGTGCATCACATTTTACATTGTGCGTGTCCCATCCTCAGTGTCCCATCTCAAAATAACTAAGTTATTGGGTGTAGGCAATTTACGAAAAAGAATTTACGAAAGATATTCAAAATTAAGGCTAAAATTGTACAGTCTGGGAACAAGCATTAGGGTATTAACTGTACACATTTTGACTGTAATGACGTTTGGCCATGAAGTTGCTTGACTTTAGGCCAAAAAGTTGCTTGACTTTAAACCAAGAAGTTGCGTGGCTTTGACATTGACATGTGCATTTTTGTGTCTGGTCGATCAGTCAGCTGTCAACAGTCAGTATAATCATACGCCTGTTCAATCAGTCGGTCCCTGATGTGACAAGGTTTACCGAAGCTAAGAATCCTGAGAACATTGTTTCTGTACAACAGACTTTACAAGATGTCAGTCCTGAGACTATATAGTGATGTTCCGTTTCTTGAGAATGTAGACCTACATGTATAGTGACATAGTTTACATGTGACTGGCTTTTTATTTATTTATTTGATTGGTGTTTTATGCCGTACTCAAGAGTATTTCACATACAACAGCAACCAGCATTATGGTGGGAGGAAACAGGGCAGAGCCCAGGGGAAACCCTTGATCATCTGCAGGTTGCTGCCAAATCATCCAACATGCAGCTGGAAAAGAAGCCAGCTTGAACTGGATTTGAACTCACAGCGACCGCATTCCTGAGCGGCTCCTGGGTCATTGCGCTGCGATGTCATGCTAACCATGTACCTCAGCTATGGAAGCCCCATCTGCCTTCTTAAGCTGACAGATCATGAAAATGCACAGGTGTAGTCTGTGATAATTTTTTGTGTGACAGGCTAAGAAGACACCTCTTCATCTGGCAGCTCAGAATGGCAGGATGGAGGTATGCAGTACACTGCTGAAGATGAAGGCTGATGCCAACGCCATGGACGAGGTACAGTTTCTCACAATTCTTCAGTTTGACTATACTTTCAAACATCAGACATTTCATCTTTTAGAAGTATGTTTCAAATTGAAGCCAGTCATAAATCTAACCTTATTTGGATATTTTGTGCAGGTAATTGTAAAATTAAGAACAACTGCTAACATTGTATCACTAAAATTGGGGACACATTGAGAATGTAGAATATTTCAGATCCTCCTTAAATGATTAACATTTTTTTTTTTTTTTTGCAGCATGGTCAGACCCCGCTCCATCTGGCTGCTGAGAATGACCATTCTGATGTGGTCAAGCTGTTCCTGAAACATAAACCAGAACTTGTCACCCTGGCTAACACTGTAAGTGCTACAATCCATATCGCAGATAATCCTAATCCTTTATTAATACTCTCTACCACCACCTTTTTTAGTAATTGACGATGGTTTCTCCATGGGTTTTACCCAGTTTATGTCCGGATATTTCTCTGGTTCTTTAGTAACTGAGGTCATGCCCCCATGGGTTCTTGCCAGTTTATGTCTGACATTTTGTCTTGTCCTTTAGTAACTGTGGTGGTTTCCTCATGGGTTCTTCCCAGTTTATGTCTGGAATTTGTCTGGTTCTGTAGTAACTGAGGTGGTTTGCCCATTGGCTCTTCCCAGTTTATGTCTGGACATTTTTCTGGTTCTTTAGTAACTGTGGTCGTTTTCCCCATGGGTTCTTCACAGTTTATGTCTGGACATTTGTCTTGTTCTGTAGTAATTGTGGTGATTTCTCCATGGGTTCTTCTGTGTGTATGTCAGGTTCTATATCTGGTTAGCTGATTTTGAGGTGTTATATCGGGGGTTTTTTTTGAGAACTTGACAGCCATATCATAAACAAAACATTTAATTCTTCAAAAGCATCCAATGACTTTTTTTTTGTTTATAGAATAGAAGATCTTTATGATATATTTGCATACCAGGGGACCTTTTGTCTGATTTACATATTAATTAAATTACATATTTATAATTAAGTTATACATGTTGTGAGTAAGTTTAAAGGAAATGTTTGGTTTTCACATCTAAACCATGGTTAAGTAATTGTTGTCTCTTTTCCTTGCTTACCATTTAAGGATGAAGTGAGTATTTCCGCGTTTATATTCAAATTATACATTTTAATTCTTTCTGTCCCAACATCTAGTAAAATGGCATTGTTTCTTTGCAGAAAAGCTGAACTATTGGTCATTGTATCCTGGTGAGATTTACTTTTACAAACAAGGTTACATTTAACCCCAGTAAAGTATATAATATTTATAATTTTATAATATTTCATAATGTTTTGAATATTCAGCAAATGATCTTTGTATTATGCCATTATGCTGTTAAGCACATGACTGAGCCCCCAAAATGTCAATGTATACAAATAAACAACTAAGATTGTGATATGTTTTCCCCAGAATGGCATGACTTGCGCCCACATCGCTGCTGACAAAGGTAGTGTGGCTGTCATCAAAGAGTTAATGAGGTTCAACAAAGTTGTGGTGACAACAGCAAGAAATAGGGTAAGTGAAATCAAATGTTATACTGATAATTAAGTGTTGATTTGATGTCGAATTTGGCAAGAAAGAACAGACATTAGATTTAAACTATATGTATGTATATGTAAACTATAGAGATATTAGTTGGTGGGTTTACTGAATTCAACTGTTAAGTTTGTATATTTTCTAATATACAAGTATTAACAGTTTTGTTGTTGTTTTTTGTTGCTTCATTTTTCAATGTTCAGTGTTTCAGTGTTTTTCAAAGGATAGAGTTTATTGTTTCTTGTGGATTTCTCTTCTGATAGCCTGAGGGTGTTTCCTTCGCTTTGGATCAGAAATAAGTTTTATACTTCATATATGCGGATCTTTTTACGTGCATTTCTGCAGACAAACAATTCAACAGCACTTCACTTGGCAGCTGGGGGAGGTCATGTGGAGGTTGTAAAGGCGCTGCTGGAGGCAGGAGCATCTGCTACAGATGAAAACGCTGTAAGTTCCTGTTTTGGAAAGGCTTGGCTCATACTAACTGGCCTAACAACCTGTTCTTTTTCCTTTGGCCCCTGCATACACTATACCAGGCATGCAGTAATCAAATCACTGGCATGAAGATGTCAATCAAAAAGGAGGAGGTAAAAAAATATCACTGAGGGGCAACATTTTCAAGGCTTATTTCATACATTTTTTTAGATGAGATGTTCAAATTACCTGGGTTAGAGCTGATGATTAAGTGCAGTAATTGTTACTGACCATACAGATGTTTGTCTTGCTTTGACAGGAGGGTATGACGGCCATTCACCTGGCTGCTAGGTATGGACATGTGAACATCCTCGAACCTTTGAAGGGTCATGTGTCTTGGAAAATAAGCAGTAAGAAGGTAAGTAGACCATCTGTGTGTTGCTTTCCTAATCTGTTTATAGGATAAGCCTTTGACAATAAGAAGTCGATGACGCTTTCATGACTGTTTGACGTTCATTCATTTTATCAGTAACTTGTCAAAGGTTGGTGGGTATACGTCAGGCAGGCACTGCATTTCCCTCCATCTGTAAAACTCTTGAGTGTGGCATTTGATTTGTGTTGCTTTTTAAGCCACTTTCGCAAAAGATTGTATGGGAATTTTAATTTCCCATACAATTGATCTCATCGTGGTTGAACATCATATGCAAGAATATTTCCCTGACAGGAGAGTGCTCAGGATTATGGGTGAATTACACCACATCCTTCAGCAGGTGTCTGACAAACCCTCTGGCTTACAGCCACGGCATTACGATTTTTAAGCAGTTGCTTTTCACATAGATCGTAGGTGGGTGGAAGCGGGGTATGTGGAGGTAACACCGACAGGGCTTTATATACATTTCCTGTTTTCAACAGGATTTTTTTTTTAAATTTACAGGGAATTTCATTTTGTAATTTAATTTTAAAGGGTTAATGTGCATGATATACAATAATAAATTTTGAAAATAATTTTTCTCTATGTTTTGTTTTCCCCTCAGACTGGCCTTACAGCTCTCCATGTAGCTGCGCATTATGGACAGACGGACTTCATACGAGAGATGCTGACCAAGGTGGCGGCTACCGTCAAGAGTGAGCCCCCAATAGATGGACTGGGCATGAAAGAGCTGGGTGCTGAGGTAAGTCACATTGGAATATTAATTGGTGTTAATTTCAGTAAATTTGTGACAAACATCAATTGCACTGATTCATAAATGTGTGGCTGTTGCCTGGATCATCCATTCCATGTATCTGTGGTTTCCATTGTGAAAGGGATGGATTCAAGACATACAAGCTCCCACCACCCCTTCTCGTGAAAGCGTTACGTTTCATTCCATTCCCGTTTAAGACAGTTGTGAAAAATCAATATGTGGAACATCCGGTTGACCTTTTTCCAACAGTACTACTTACAATGGGTCAAGACTTGATGGTCTTCATTGACAGTTCAGAAAGGTCTAGTCCATTTAGCCTCATAGTCGGTACAATAGTTGTAGCCATCCGTTTTTGCCTCACATTCAGTACATGTTTTATAACAATCCCTGTTTTTGTCTTTCAGTCATGTTGGGGATTCACTCCTCCCCATATAACCATACAACCAGGACATGTCTCACAAAATCCCTGCTTTTGTCTTTCAGTGGGGATTTACCCCTCTCCATCTAGCCTCACAGTCAGGACACGAGGGGCTGGTTCGTCTTCTCCTTAACTACCCAGGCATCCAGGCTGACGCAACCACACACATGCAGGTAAAAAGAAAAGAATGACTGTTCCCATGTACACATAGGTGGTTTTATATGAATTTCATTGAAGTTCAGTTGACTTTTGCCATTTAAAAAACATTGAGTAAAACCAATGAAATAAAACAAATAAATATCACTGATTTAATTTATGTATAGTTTAAGACAAATAAACTCCAATGAATGACATATTATTCATGAGTAAACTCAGTTATCATTATCTTTGGTATAATTTCAGGGTGCCATCCCCCTGCATCTGGCTGCCCAGAGTGGACACACTGCAGTGGTCAGTCTCCTGCTAAGTAAGTCCACCCAGCAAATACAGATGAAGGACAAACGTGGCCGGACAGCCCTTCATCTGGCCTCGGCCAACGGTCATCTGGATATGGTGGCGCTATTGCTGGGGCAGGGCGCAGATATCAATGCTTGTGACAAGGTATGATAGATATTAAAGTGGTTGGTAAAATGAGGGTTTTCAGTGAACAGATTTCATTCAGGTGACAGTCAGTAGAAGCATGGAATGTGAAGTGTAAATTATTTGCTATGGCCCAAAGTGAAAACTTGAATGTTGATAAAACCACAGAGTTAAACATTTCTCAGAGTGACTTTCCATCAGCTTTCCATTCACATATAGCTCTGGATGTTAGAGGATGCATTCTCGCTGTATTATTTAACATCTGCCCCATTTTGGTTGTTGGGATTTTTTTTTTGTTCTACTTTTGGTTATTATACTGTGCTGATAAGGCTTGTCATCTTTATGGAAATCCTCTGTAAGGGGAAAGTATAAACAGCCTGGAAAATGCCAGAGAAACACAAATAGTTATCAAGTCAGTCAATATATAAATGTATAAATACTGTAAGTCTTCAACATTTTCAACTGCTAAAGCCCTTTTTTCAGTGGATTTCATGTGTGTACTCATTATGAAAATGATGCTAAAAACTATTGTTTGTGTTTTTACAGATGCAAGGATTCATAAAACTGTGCAAATTGTTCTCTAAACTTCACAGTTCTGTCAGTGGGGTATATTGCTTTTGTATGTTGAATTTTGTGATTTCTTCAACACAGCAAAATGTGTACCTCAAACATAATATCTCAGCTACAGAATAAGGCATCTGGGATCTTACTTTAGGATGGCCAGTCAGTCAGTGAGTCAGTCAGTTTACAATATGGTCAACACATGTTTTTTTTTTTCAGAATGGATGGACAGCTCTTCATTTTGCAGCTAAGGCTGGCTTTCTGAATGTTGTCAAACTTCTCACTGAGACTGGAGCCTCTTCCAAATTTGAAACAAAGGATGGCAAGGTTCCTATCTGCTATTCGGCTGGAGCGACACATTCAGAGACACTGAGTTATCTGATGAGACAGGATCATAACACATATCATTTGATGGAGGACAAAAAGGTACCCATCACTGGGATAAACAGGGGACTGAGTACAGCGCTCTAGATGACTAGTTCTCATAACAGGATGCCGTCCTAATTTCTTACTTTTTATCCTTATTGATTGCTTTGTGTTGAACCTTTGGAATTTTCTTTCTTGGAAATTAGTCTTCCAAATATTAACCTGGAAAATACGTTAAGCTGAACAGTTACGGATGTTACAACACCTACATGAGTTAGCCATGATGTTTGCTGGATTTGGACATTAGAACACCATATTTCTTCTAATTTTTGGGACACCTGGTCTGCTCTTTTTAGCCAGTGCACATGTAGCACCTTTAGTTCCTTTTTTCTCACGTTTACACCATCTAATGAACAAAATACTCACATATTTACTTTTCAAAAAAGCCGAGAAAGAAATATAATGTTCACTTTTGAGTGCTACAGATATCTGTCCCAAAAATGAGAAGAATTAGGGTACAAGATGTTCATGTATTTTTTTTTTACATGTATTTTTGTGTAAAGAGAAAACTCACAGAAAACACAATAAATGACATAATACAAGTTAAATTGCTAAACTTCCGTCGTATTTTAGCATTATTATGAATTAATGCATATTTGCTTTGTTTCTTTATTTAGTTTGTCTTTGACCTGATGGTGGTCGGCAAGATGAATAAAAATCGAAGCATCCAAGAGTTCATTCTGCTGTCACCAGCTCCGGTGGACACCGCAGCAAAACTCTCCAAAAATTTCCGTTTGCTGGCTATCAAGGAGAAAGAGCGATCTCGGGATCTGCTGACGGCTGGCGATTATTGTGAAGAAATGGCCACCAATTTACTGGCCATCGCTGCGAGTTCCAACAGTGCTGGTCTGCTTTTGAAAGCCATGGATTCCAGAGGGACAGCATTTCTGGATGTTCTCATCGAAAATGAACAGAAGGAAGTAGTTTCTCACCCAGCCGTGCAGAAATACCTCTCCGATGTTTGGATGGGAAATCTTCGTTGGGCCAACTGGAAAATCGTGATGCTGTTCTGGGCATTTCTTAGTTTGCCACCTGTTTGGCTGGTCTTTTCGCTTCCCCTTCGACACCGTTTCAACAAAGTGCCCATTGTCAAGTTTCTGTCCTATTTAGTGTCTCACCTCTACTTGATCCTGCTGTTTTTTCTGACTGTGGTCTATCCCCCTGTGTCAATCCCTGATTCCGGCTCGCTCATCCCACAGCCCTGGGAATGGCTGCTCCTTGCCTGGCTGTCAGGTCTCCTCGTGTCCGAGCTGACCAATCCGGGTGACCGCGCCGGACTGGGGTGGATCAGAGTCATCAGTCTGGGAATCTGCTCCTTGGGAGTTTCCTTTCATATCGTCGGCTTCGCGTTTCAAGGAAACAGCCGATTGGTGTGCCTGTATTTTCGGAATCAGTTCTTCGCCTGGGCACTGCTACTGAGTTTTGTACAGCTATTAGACTTTCTGTCTTTCCACCACTTGTTTGGACCCTGGGCCATCATTATTAGAGATCTCATGAAAGACTTGACACGATTTCTTGTCATTTTAGCTATCTTTATGCTGGGATTTACTTGTCATCTAGCAGCCATATATCAGCCTGTGTTCCCCGAGACTGTTCCCGCCACAGACATGGGTGATGGCGATGGCAGTGGTGCACCCGTTTCGACAGCAGATTTCAACACGCTATTCGAACTTTTGTTCTTTTCTTTATTTGGGCTGGTTGACCCAGACAATTTACCGTTGATACACCGCAGTCCTGACTGGGTGATAGTGCTTGCCAAAATTACCTTTGGGACATATGAAATTGTGACTTTGATCGTACTAATCAATCTGCTTATTGCTATGATGTCTGACACGTACCAGCGTATACAGCAACAGTCTGACACAGAGTGGAAGTTTGGACGGGCTAAGCTGATCAGAAACATGAACAAAACCTCGGCAACACCATCACCATTGAATCTTTTCACCAAACTGTTTACATACTGTCGGGTCATCTACAAACACAAAGGTATGTATGTAGGCTTTTACATGGTACTTTCCTAACCTTTTTTCCAGTTATGTGATGACAACAAACACAAATGGGAGTGCTGCTATAGTAGAGTAGGGTAAACGTAAGGTCAGTACACTACCAATACTGTAGTCTTATCCACAAACCAAATCAAGCCATTCGTATGGTGTCTTGCATTTAATGGATGAGAATTGTGTCACTGTTTGATCCTTTAAAGTCATGCAATAGTACTCATTCCAAAAATTGGTGGTATATACATGTACATTTTGGTAGATTCTTGCATGCCCAGTACCTTTCCAGATTAAAAATGTGCATGTAGTATTAAGCATTTGATTTATTTATTTGTTATTTAAAGTATTTAGTTCCCCCACCATAATACTGGCCACTGGAAATGGTTTACCTAATGATACAGACTGGGAACTAAGTAGACGCTTGTGTTGAAAGATTTGCACTTTACAACAATATTAGAGGTTTTGGATGCTGTATTTGGCCTAAAGTTTCATCCATGACCATGCAAGGTACTCATTTTGCCTGAATCGGAGAGTTTTTTTGGATCTTTCTGGAAAGCTGTTTTGATGATCTGTATTTAGATGATTCTCTTGGGCTCTGCCCTCTTTTCTCCCACCATTATGCTGGCCATTGTATTTTAAGTGAAATACCCTTGAGCGTATCATAAAGCTCCAATCAAATAAATGAATAAATACAAGGTATGATAACATCCTACTAGAAAAATTTCCATTCCAGGCCCAAAAATAATATTTTTTGACCTTTATTAGCTTGTAGAATTGCACTTTTTCTCGTTAAGTTTGACGTCAAATGTTACCATTCCTGATTGCCTCTTCAGTTTGTGTACTGTTACACATCTATTTAAGCAGGTTACACATCTGGTTCAGCAGGTTACACATCTAATTCAGTGGGTTACACATCTAGCTAAGCAGGTTACATGTATAGTTAAGCAGATTACACAGATAGTTAAGCAGGTTACACATCTAGTTCAGCAGGTTTATACTGGACAGTGGTGTGGCCATGTTGTAGGTAAGATCTGCAGTGCCCAGGCTCAGGAGTACATCAATGAGGAGGAGGACATGGACGGCAATGAGGACTCGCGCTCTATCGACATGCTGGCCAACACATCTGCCACCTGGTTACGCAATGTACGAAGACCGACACAGGTTGCTCCAGACAGTAAGCTGGCTTACTTTCACTTTCATCTTCACATTTCTTCCAAATATGTCAGTGTTAACAAAATTTTTAATTGTTAAGTTTTCATTATTCCAGATGTGCAATCATTTTTGAAACCTTTTAGTTCAATGACCTGAGCTGAAAAATTTCAAGCAATTTTGATTTTCAAAACCAACAAAATTTGTGGAAATTGTACTGTGTGAAAACTACTCCGTGGTCTAGATACATTTGTGAACAATGGATTGAAAGGTTGAAAAATCTGCCATAAGGCTAAACCCAGCAGACCTAATATCATCACATCTTTTTTGTTCCATACAAGTTGTATTTCCAATATTTTACTTAACATGATAGTTTAGACTGTTCAGTATTTTATATGCTGTGTGGATTTTTGTATGCAGTTGGGTTCCTGCGTGCGCCTCTGGGGTACCATCATGGCCCTCGTAGGCTAGAGGACGTGGTTAACTGGGAAATGGTGGTACGGAAGTACCTGATGGCCTTCAGCGTGGACGAGGAAGACAAAATACGGTGGAACCTGGAAACTCTGCTCGAGGATCATCTGAACAGTAACGGTGAGGCGAATGGGGTCAAGCACAACAGCTTTGTGCCGTGATTAAGAAGAATTTGGTGGAGTTTGAAGATAACCAATGGAGACCAGATGTTTTTACTTCAGCCTGGTTCCAAGTTCTTTACAATTAGGATGGGAGGAGACAGTAACTATAATAATGCCACCAGGCTGTAATGCAACCCAAATAAGTTTATAAAGTGTATTGACCAATATCGGAATGTGGATACTGGATTTCTGGATTTCTTGAGAACATATTCACATCCATGTGGTAAATGGATGGGGTAACCTGACTGACTGGTAAAGGATGTGTTAATTATTAAATCTTTGAAGTGGCTGTGAAATATGACTCGCTGGAAGAGTTTTTCAGAACAGATGGGTCTTAATTTTATATGTATCTCGTTTTTAAATGGAGTTAATATTTAAACATGAAGTCATATATGTCCTAGTTTGAATTTTTGGATAAGATTAACTCAGTTATGGTAGCATTTTTTCATATCTATGTTCATGTTGTAAACTCTATGACCAGAAATATTCAGCTTTGGTACATTAAAGGAAAAGTCACGTTTGGAAAAAGGATGACTTTATTGGGCAATTATATCTAACATCAATTATAAATGTCCAAAAAAGTGACATTTTTTAAACCGTGAATTTCATTAAATTTGGATATTGTAAAAGGAGCAAAATTAAAGATAACTACAGTTATAACCTCAGTGATAACCATTCATATCTCTAAAGATTGTATATTCTTAATGAATCATTGTCCCTTAAACTAACAATTTCTGGTCACAAAAGGAAATTACCATGACTCTTTTATCATAATATTTTGGTTCATTGATTATGATGAATAGTAATAAGCGAATTGCAGAAATAGGTTGCAAAAATGTAAAACTGCGTACAATCAACATAACCTTGTAACAATGTAGTATAGTGCTTGTGTATAATGTTCAGACACAAAGGCTATATACATGTCAAGTAGATGCTTGTATGCATTGTGTACATAACCTCATGCTCGAAATGACTGCATTGGGTATAATTTTACACTACAAATGACTGCAGCGCATAATGTGTATAATTTTACACCTCAAGTGACTGAAATGTGTATAACTTAATACCTCAAGTGCATGTTGTTGGAATTTGCATTGCGTATAACTTTACACCTCAAATAACACAACTGTGTATAATTTTACACCTCAAGTGACTGCATGGTGATTAACTCTACACCCCAAGGCGGCTAGTGCTGCATTGTGCATAACGTTTCGCCCCAAGTGATGTATAGCTGCACCCCACAAAATAGGGTTAAAGAGTAAGTGATTTACATTATATATTTATAGCTCTTTTTTGTTTTTGTTGGTTTTTTGGGGGGGTTTTTTGGCTATTAATAACTATGTTTTGTGTTCCTCCTTATTTCTGTAGCCAATAACAAGTCTTTGTATGTGACAGCTGAAAGTCTTCGTCTTCAATGTGCACACAAAGCTGTAGCGGGATTTTCACTTTGTTATTGTTCAGATATTGACAAACTGGCACTAAGCAATATTCATTCATTCATTTTTGGTGGTGGTGTATAAAAGTTGGCAGCACAGTCAGATAGAATATCTGGTATTTACAGTGTACACAAGAATAACAGTAACATGCTGTTGTGTATCATCATAGGGCCTCAGTTAGGTGTTTTAGTGCCCTTTTTTATCTTATCCCAAAGAGCACTTTGGAAGGTTAATTGAAGGCTAACTTTGGTCTTGGTCTTTTTTGCCTGAAAAGATGCACCTTTTAATACTAGTATAGAATGTGTATGGTAGTTTTCATGTAAGTCCATGAGAAGATCCTAGGGAACTTTGCTTCTTAACTCCTGGCCTTCAAGCTAGAAAGTGTAGACTGCAAGATTAATTCCCAATACTTTGGTCCTTTCATTGAAGAGTTTCCAGAACTCGCAACTCTTGTTTTCTTTAGCCATTGTCTTGGGCACGGTGATTTGTTTATCATTTACTTGATACTCAAAATGGTGGCTTTCATCCCACTTTGAACCCACAATGCATTGCATATTTGGCAGTGATGTGAAGTATACTTCTGGTGTAGCTCGATGATATGGCCAGAGTTAACCGGCTTTGATTTATATCATAGTCTCATTATTATCTGTCAGACCTTCACAGTTTGTTCTCATGACAACAGTGCCAAATGCTGTTGAATTATAACGGGGGTTTGTTGAACAGTTAATTTTTGGTGCAAAGTTTACCTCAAGCTGGCCTTAAGGTTAATAAACCTTTTTTTAACCTGAAAAATGTATTTGAGGAATTTTCAAGTATATGTATTTGATAGAATAATTATGAGAATGATTTACATATTCTTGTATATGGGTTTGTCATTGTCAGCGTGGTGAATATTTGCTGGTTAAATGTAAGCATGAACGATAGAGGTACTGGTGAATATTTGCTGGTTAAATGTAAGCATGAACGATAGAGGTACTGGGAAGTCAGGGACAAGATTTGGTCAGGGTTTTGGGACCAAAAGTATGTGATCATTTACAAGCGTGTTGTTTATCCACTCCTATGAGTGAAGGCTGTATTTCATTTTAATTATATATTCTTGTGCAGTATTTTCATTTAATGCAATGAAACATTATGAATGAGTATAAATTTGTGGGCTTAATTTCACTAGTCATGTTGGAGATCTTGTGTTAATACAGTATATATACCGTTACATTAAATAATTGTACTCAATAGATAACTGAAACTGTCTGTGATAATACAATTCTAATGCAAGAACATATTTGTCTACCACTGAATCTTTGTACATAAATGTGATTATTGTGTATTGATCTGTAACATTATTTTGAAGATAACTGTAAACACGTCTACATGTACATAGTTGGGCAGGGCTGTGTGGGGTAAGTTTGATTGTACAGCAAAATCTTGAGTCATAAAATATGTTCATTGGATGACTTGTCTCAGAATATGCCATGAGCTGATCAAAATAGTTTATGAATACACCTTTCAATTTTCTTTTTCACTTGGTAACAACAAAGTAAAAACAAAGGAGCAAGCAGTTAATTCTTAGGGTCTATTCGGGATTGGTTCTTGACTATGAAATTTACCAGATCTGAAATAGGGTAGTTTTTGTGTAATTCATAGCCTTTAAGCGTTCTTTTTACTGGAACTTGTAAAAGTTTGGACATTGATTAATTGAATCGATTGTTTTAAAGTTAAAAATTCAGCAGAAGTATTTGAGGAAATGACCTCAGAAACCTCAGTAGGAAACTCAATCTTGGTTAAAAGAATCCAGGTCTCTCCCTTTGAGCTTACACATTCCTTGAGTTTCCTCCTCAGTTTAGGAAAACATTCACATAACTTTGGAAATTTCGGTTATATTTTAATGATTTTAGCCTAATGTCCAGAACATTGATGGAGTTGTGTTGAATTGGGTGATATTTTTCATCCTGCGTCTATCAAAAAATTTTATCAGTATTTTGAAACTAGTTTGTAATATATTTCAGTATGTGCAAAAGGTATAGCAGCCTGAATATGTAAATAGCCATTATCACATTAAGAACATAGTGCTATGACTATGACGTTCTGTTTGTATGTCTTCTCACTCAAGTTCCAAACTTTAGCGTGCAATAAAGGCAGTTCATCAAAACTTTTAGCAGTCTCGGCTTTTTTTGTTCTATCATTAATACTTCAAATATACTTGATATACATGATGTTGCGGTCAAGAACATTGGTGATTGTTGAGCCAGCTGGCTGCAGTAGATTAGTTACTGAAGAGACATTTATTACTGTGCGTGCCCGGATGTGCTGGTGATTTTCTGTATACATTGCTAGCTGTTTTCCATTGGAAGCTGGACAATTTTCTAAATACAAGACTTCACTACTGAATATAATGGTTGATTTTATATATTTGTTTAAAGATTCAATCCAGTTATTATTTTCAGTAGTAAACTCTTGTGTAATTAAATTGATCTTGCCATTCATGTCTTTCGTACAATGTATACTTTCCTCACAGCATCATGTACAGCTCACTGTTAACATGTTATACAGATGGAACTAGCCACCGATCAGACCTTGTTCATTTTCCTTTAACCAATGTTTACTGTTGGAGTAATTGCCTGTTATTCTTATAATAAGCAACCACATGTTTCCTCCAGGCAATGTGTGGATTTCCCTTGGCATTGTCCAGTTTTCTTCAGGAATTGGCCAGTTTCATTTGGACTCATCTGGTTTTATAATTTAGACTAGGTTCTTGTATGAATACTGCAGCTCAAGGGTATCTCTTCTGGTATGTCTTCTAGGAATTCTGTAGTTCAACAGTTCCCTATGCCTTCTATGCATTCTGTAGTTCAGTGTCTTATGTCTTCTAGGCATTCTGTAGTTCAGTGTCCTATGTCTTCTAGGTATTCTGTAGTTCAACAGTGCCCTATGTCTTCTATGCATTCTGTAGTTCAACAGTGTCCTATGTCTTCTAGGCATTCTGTAGTTCAACAGTGTCCTATGTCTTCTATGCATTCTGTAGTTCAGTGTCTTATGTCTTCTAGGCATTCTGTAGTTCAACAGTGTCCTATGTCGTCTAGGCATTCTGTAGTTCAACAGTGTCCTATGTCTTCTAGGCATTCTGTAGTTCAGTGTCCTATGTCTTCTAGGCATTCTGTAGTTCAACAGTGCCCTATGTCTACTATGCATTCTGTAGTTCAGTGTCTTATGTCTTCTAGGCATTCTGTAGTTCAGTGTTCTATATCTTCTATGCCTTCTGTAGTTCAACAGTGTCCTATGTCTTCTATGCCTTCTGTAGTTCAACAGTGCCCTATCTTTTCTATGCATTCTGTAGTTCAACAGTGCCCTATGTTTTCTATGCATTCTGTAGTTCAGTGTCTTATGTCTTCTAGGCATTCTGTTGTTCAATGGTGTATTATGTCTCCTAGGCATTCTGTAGTTCAACAGTGCCCTATGTTTTCTATGCATTCTGTAGTTCAACAGTGCCCTATGTCTTCTATGCATTCTGTAGTTCAGTGTCTTATGTCTCCTAGGCATTCTGTAGTTCAGTGCCTATGTCATCCAGGCAGTCTGTAGTTCAGTGTTTCATGTCTTCTAGGCAGTCTGTAGTTCAAAAGTGCCTTGTGTCTTTTAGGCATTCTGTAGTGCAATTGTGTCCTATGTCTTCTAGGCATTGTGAAGTTTAACAATGCCCTGTCTCTTCTAGGCAATGTTCTCTATCTTTTGATCATGGTTCATTCTGACCCTGGTTTACCATGACAAAATTACGAGTATTCTTTTAGCAATGGCTCTCCCTTGATTTCCTATACATGTCTTTAACATGTCCCAAGTTCCTTGTATTGGCATTGTTCAACTTCCTCTTACCTGGCGTTTCTTTCGTGAAGACTACGTGCTACAACCGATGTCATCCTGTACAACACTGAACAGAAGTCATGAGTCATTATTTCCTGCAAAGCCATTGATTTATTCATTGCATAAAATTAAAATACCGGTACAAAAGAAATCAATAGTAGGGCTATATACAGCAAGGAACACCATGCTAACCATACAGGGGACACGACATCTACTTTAGTGAGGCTTTCTGTACTGATAAATATCACATACATATCTAAGCAACATTGCCATATCCTTGTTTAATTACTGTAGTGCATTGTTTTTCATTTTTCCCTCTCTGCTGAACATTATCCTTTCTTCAGTGAAAACATTTCTCTAACATTTGACTTCCTTCATATTTTCAAAATGTTCATGTCTATCCTTTGACAACTTACTCGTGTACTATCCTAGAAAACCTCTGCCAAAAGAATATTGTGTAGTCATACCCTCTCTAAATTAATTTAAGGTTTCATGCATACACATGTGACCAACTATACATTTAACTGTCACTGTTATGTTTTTGCATTGTTAAAATTGTCAAAACAAAATACATGCTCAGGAAATTATTTTCAAACAAAATTTGGTTGTAAAATATTGGGCTGGAATGCACATGCAGTTTTCTTTGGTACTTTGAATATTAAAGCATGTATGTAGGTAAATATTTGTTCACTGCACTACTGTAGGGAAATACAACACCGCAAGCTTCCATAAACACAACATTCATATTCTGGAAAAAATAAAATACAATATGTCATAACTTTACTTTGTTCAATAATTGCAGTCATTTTACATGTAGAGCAGTAAAGCAATTAAGCCAAGAAATACTTTGCAGTGCCACAGTAGTGATAAAAGGAAGGTCAGTTTCTGCTGACACCTTAATCCCATAATCCACCAATCCATCACCGGTCATCACAAACTCTAGCACACACATACACAAGGGGTATGTTATATCATACAACTGATATTTGATCAGGCGATAACTGTGTTAACAAGATTTGAGCAGTAGACTGGAATGTGATCTTAGGTATTTAAAGAGCACAACTGACTTTAAAAACATTGCCAAAAATATATCTCCCATAAGAACATGCTTATTATTTGTGCAAAACTGATCCCACTGTAATGTTATACACACATCTTTAAATACATAAACAAATGAGCATTTCAAAAGAGTTTTTGAACTTTTATCATCTCTTTCATCAATACTTGTTGTAAAAATCTATAGACAATCATTTATTAGGTGTACATGTAGTCTTAAGTGTCTTTAACTACGTACTTAGCACTGTTAATACCAGTAGAGGTCAGCAGGCTAGCCTTAATTACATGGGCAATTAAATACAGTTTGCACCTAAATATATTAACTGCCATAAAAATAAAACTTGAACAGATGCAGCAGAGATTACAGGAATTATGTAATGTCACATTTTCACTGATGAAGGGTTAATGCCTATAAGCGCATCTCATATTAAAGGCAAAGAAAACACTAGCCTGAAGTGTTATGTCAGATGAAATAACATTAAACAGTCCATAAAAATTGTTTGATTGTTTTTTTTTAGAATTTGTTCAACCTTGTAAAATGCATTTGAAAGTTTATTGACAATAATGGGTCAAGTGAAATCACATCAGGTTTTGCCACTGTTTCATTTCATCATTAAACATGTACAGACAGGAATATGTGAATACATTCGCAGAATGAACCTTGGAACGAACTACTTTAAGTAAAAGATAAGTTACTGATACCATCCGGTTCACTACAGGCCACCATAGAATCTGATGTTTTAAAACCATTTTACTCAGCTGGAAACATTCTATTAAAAATAAATCAAACTATTTTCTTGGACAGTGTTTCACGGACTTTTCACCTCATATACACATTGAAACTTCATTTTAGTATTTTCTTTGCCTTCAAATTAAAGGAATAACCCATAAACAATGAGAGATCAATAACGGAGTATTGATACCGTCACATAAAGGCTGCCTACAGCTACAGTGGTCTACTTGTCAAGACTGAATATTGCAGGATTTAGTTGTTGAAAGTTCGCAACATAAAAGGAAGGATCAGCATGGTGCTAGAGAAAAGATGCAGACTTTTCACCTGTGACCTGGTGTCAGGTCAGCTACCTGTACAATACAACTCTCCAATACTACTGCTGACGTCACTGCTATTTACCTTAATTCTTCAACCTTTTCAACTGCCTCTACCACCAAAACCCTGAAACATTCTGAGAGAGCTATGGAGTGCAGAAAATTAATTGGCACAGTTTTATAAAGCTTGCACCTTTATTGTCACAAGCGAATCATTTTGACAATGTAATTGTATGCTTAAATTGCACTGAAAAAGTGCTTTAGTGGTTGAAAATGTTGAAGATTTACAGTAAATATTTCATTAAGATCAAATGTACAGATGAATACACTTCAGATACTACAGTGATCAAGACCCAGTTTGTCAGCTAAACCTTACATTTACGATCAAATGTACACATGAATACGCTTCAGAAAACTATAGTGATCAAGACCCAAATGTGCACATGAATACACTTCAGAAACCAGTGATCAAGACACAGTTTGTCAGCTAAACCCTACATTTAGAATCAAATGTACACATGAATACGCTTCGGAAAACTATAGTGATCAAGACCCAGTATGTCAGCTAAACCCTACATTTAGGATCAAATTCCTAGTGTACTGTACCTATAGGCCTACATGCATGGCATGCAGATATGTATTCTAACATATGCCTACAGAAAAATAATTTTGCAAGACCCCATGCTGCCTGTCTGGACACATGTATACACATGGGACAATACAACGGGAGCTCTGGCAGAACAGAATGCATATGCCATATGTTACACCTTGTTCTTTGACACCAACAGAAGTGGAGCAAAATATAATTTAACAAATTCCTAATATCAACAACCTAGGTTTATGAGGTATTGATTCTTGAATTTCAGATTTCATGTGTGTTACAACCAGATGACTACGGCAGTAAAGATTTTAACAAACACGTGCACACGTATGTCGACCTTCTGGACACACATTTCTGTTTATCAACACATTCACAGTAAAAGTATATACGTGTACATGTAACTTCCCACTTAATATGTAAATTATGTCAATTACACTGTTTATGAACATGTAATTTATATTCTGTTACCAGTATGCAAAAAAATACTGCTGGCTGAAATACTGTTTGTCCGTGTAAAGTACCTGTTTCCAATTAAGACATTTACCATATTACAGAATAGAATACATTAAGAAAAAATATTGCAGCCAAAATAAAAAGAGAAAAACCCTTTTTTTTTTTTTCATTCACATCCATAGGAAAATATATCTCACAAAATAACTTAATTTGAAGGACATGAAACAGAGAGAGATGAGCAATTTACACGAAGTTAGCGAAGGAGGATAACACAGGATATATGGTCCAAATGAAAATGTGATATAGAAGATCAACAAATATAGGATATTTCTTGGTAAATAGGCCTATATATTCACACCCATATTTTGATAACACAATCAATTAACAATCATAAAATACGAGCACATATTAATTACCACTAATTCTATAACTAGCACAGCGTAATGACCCAGGAGCCTCTCATCAATGAAGTCACTGTGAGTTCAAGTCCAGCAAATGCTGGCTTCCTCTCTGACCATACATGGGATGGTCTACCAGAAACCTGTGGATGGTTGTGGGTTTCCCCCGAGCTTTCTTCGCTTTCCTCCCACCATAATGCTTGCGGCTGTCAAAGAAGTGAAATATTTCTTGAGCACAGCATAAAACACTAATCAAAGAAAGAAGTCAATAAACTAATTCTATAAAAACAACTTTTGATTCAGTTAAGTACCATAACTAAAATAGTTTTACTTAGTGCAGTGTAGTTAAAATTTTGGCATTGATGTTTTAGATTTGTTTTCTATGTTTCTGTTATTGTACACGTTTCTTTTTTATTTTTTTATTTTTAAAGAGATACACTTTAAAACATTTTCACCGTAGTCAGTTTGATCCATGTGAAAAATGTGATCAGCTTGTAATGGTACGCATTAGTTGTGCATACAATACAAATACAAGGGTTACGATTAGTATAATGCTGGTCGATTGTCGTATAAGTGAAATATTCTTGAGTACGGCGTAAAACACCAATCAAATAAATAAATAAATTACAGCATACTTATTTAGAAAATTACAGCTTACATAATGTACATGTCACATTTTACAGCTTACATAATATACATGTCACATTTTACAGCTTACATAATGTGCAGGTCACATTTTACAGCTTACATAATGTACATGTCACATTTACAGCTTACATAATATACATGTCACATTTTACAGCTTACATAATGTACAGGTCACATTTTACCGCTTACATAATGTACATATTTGCTAATTCAATCAAATTTTCTCTATTTACCAAGGATCACTCAAATTATTGCCAATCAGAAAAATCTGAAAAAGTTAAAAATCTACTTTATTCATGTTCTTAGTGATTTTGAGCCATGACACCTGCACAGATAAGGCGGATTGGCATGAAAAGTAATTCTTTGGGCTATTTTAAAATAGCAAAAAAATTCAACTGGATTTGCACTGATTGATTCTTTGTCAAAAATCTCCAGTATTATCAGTTAGATGTAGTAATTTACAGCTTACATACTTCAACAATTTACTGCATGCATAATGCAACAGTTTACAAAAACACTATACATAATTTACAGCTTGCATAAATGTAGCTATTTACAGCTTACATAATGTAGCAACTTACAGCTTATATAATGTAGCAACTTACAGCTTACATAATCTAGCAACTTACTGCTTACATACATTTAGCAATTTACAGCACACTGTGTACATAATGTAGCGGTGAGAATACTGTGTTATACCTTATTAAGTTAATAATAATAATGCACAGATGCATGAGCATACCTGAGAGGCAGGAGGTCACATATGCTTGCCAAATCGCACAGGTCACATGGTTCCTGCTACGTTTGTCTTTGTGAAAGTTGTTGCAGTTCTTGGAACAGCTCTATAAGGGTAGACAGCCCATGGAGGTATCCTGTGTCCAGGCCCATATGCTCCTCATCCTCGCGCATGAATCCCTTGAATGTGGAATGTGCGAAGTCCACCATTCTAACATCCACCCTGGGCCCCACACAGGGAGCCTCAGCCCCTCCCCCCATATTCTGGTGCCCACTGCTGGACCCCCAACAAGCATCTATCCCATCATACATGATCAGCAGTGAACTAGAATAAAAACGAAAGGTATCCAGTGTCTCCACGACTTTTTTCAGTTCACAGAGTTTGAACAGAATCGGAGCAATAAGTTCATAACGTAGTCTCTGGCCATTGTGTAAAAACTGAGCAAGACTGGATTTGAAGCCTTCCGCATTAAGAGCCCGGCCGTCATATTTGCTGAAGTAGATGTATTGTTCTGTTTCTACATGATACACCTGAAAGTTAACAAAAGTATTATATTATTTAAAATACGAAGAAAATGCTTCCACGCATGAGAATGCCATACTTCCCACAGAATACATGGAAATCTCTGTAAAACCGGTTGAAGAATTGATGACTGTTTTTTTTTAAATCAAGAAGTTTTATACTTATACAAATTAAAGGAAACCAGTATACATACTTATTATGGATGCAGAGTCAACCAGACTGCGTAGATTAATCCAACAACCTTTGTAAAACTTTTCCACCGTGACATAACACACTTTAAGTCATACATAGGAGGAAGTTCCCCAAAACTTCATGTAAAGCAACACCAGGGATCACCTTTGACCACTTAATGCCACCTAAACAAAGGAACCAGAGGACTCCTCAAAATTCTGAGGGAAATCATTGTATCCCACTGTTTACATGGCTATACATCAATCTACATGTACGTTCTGTATGCCTGTCATCACTTCCAATAGGACATTAGAAAAGTGTTACCTGCATCCCAGAGGCCCTCACCCCCAGCTGATTGGAGGTTGAGTTCTCACATCTATCCTGCATAAGCTGCCGTTTCTCTGGTGACGCGTCATCACCATGTTGTCGTTGTCCCATCTTCAGGTCCAGGACACAAGGCTTTGTGTAACGTGCGACTATATTCTCCAGTGATATGAATTCTGTTTGTGGTCAAGGTATTTTTCAGATGAAGCAATGTGTTTTTTCTTTTTCAATCTTTACTGGTGTGCCTCAAGAATGATTTGTTAGAGTTGAAGCTGAAAGACACAGCCAGTCCTTGACATGGCCACTTCATGACGCGGCCTGTCCACGACATGGCCAGTCCAAGACACAGCCAGTCCACAACACAGCCAGTCCATGACATGGCCATTTCATGACATGGCCAGTCCATGACTTGGCCACTTCATGACACGGCCATTCCACGACGCGGTCAGTCCATGACACAGCCAGTCCATGACATGGCCACTTCATGACATGGCCAGTCCACAACACAGCCAGTCCACAACATGGCCAGTTCATGACACGGCCAGTCCATGATATGGCCAGTCCACAACATGGCTAATCCACAACACAGCCTGTCTGTGCATTATACTAGTGTAAGAGACTGTGCCAGTGACTAGGGCTTGCTCGAATTTCCTAACCACAGAGCTATATCCTGCTCCAGCATTGTATAATGATAAATGGTAGGCAGATGAATTTATTGTCTTTTCCTTTAAACATTTAAAGTCCTTTTACCATCTCACAGAAAACGCATTGGAAGGATACTGTTAGAATCTTCCATACTTAGCCTCCTCATCTGACGATTAAACACGTCCTCAATCCACGGGTTCTGATTGGCTGAGTAATTCTTTGGCCTCTGATCCTCCTGGTCATTGTGATCCTCATGATCCTCGTGATCCTCACTGGACTGATTTTCCTCATTCTCAATCCTCTCACAGAACATCACAAAGACATATGATCATACATGTTGATGCAAAGTATTCACACCATACAAAAGTACCTGTTGTTTCTCAAGTTGGTCTTTTTAATTTAATTAGCGGTACTTGAATAATGCAAGTTAATATACTACAATTTAAGACATTATCCCAGGCAGAAAGTCACTATTGAAAGCAGTGTAGGATGTAGGTCTCATAAAAATCGGTACCTTTTGTCCAAGTGTCAGTACTATATTTCATCAACATTAACATGGGTATGAAAAAAAAGGCCAGGGCCCACTTGCATAAAGCCCTCTTAACTTTAAGAACACATAACTACCATGGCTACCAGCACTGTAGGCACTATGTCGCCATGGTAGTTACAAGCTTCGTGCATGTGGGCCCAGGACATATTCAGCCTAAATGTTTTAAATTTATAAGCATATAAGCATGGATATGAAAACTTATTCATTCCAGTTGAATCCCTCAGACCAGCAAGGGTAGGTAAACTGGTCCATTCCAGATTAAAACACTGAGCTAGCATGAATAGGACAAATGATTCATTCCAGACTGATTCAGGAAAGCATGGATCGGAAAACTGCTTCATTCTACTTAAAACATTGAGATACAAAAGGATACGAAAACGGCTTCATTCTACTTGAAACATTGAGATACAAAAGGATACGAAAACTGGTTCATTCTATATTTAAAACAATCAGACAAGCATAGACAGGAAAACCAAGCCATCAGACAAGCACAAATAGGAAAACCAAGCAATCAGATAAGCTTCAAAAGAAAAACTTGTTCCTTCTTTTTAAAAGACTCAGACAAAACTTGGAGAAGAAACATTCTTGACGCATTCTGTTTCCGTTGTCTTTACTTACCTGTCTGTTTGTGCTGGTCTCAGGGACCTGTGTATGTTGTCAAACCCTGGCTTCTCTCCACTCAGGTCCAGCCTGTGAGCCAGCAGTCGGAAACTGCCCTTCCCTTGCCCATATACATGTACCTTCACCTGTACAACACCTGGAATTAATAACGCAGTTAGACAATGAACCAGTTGGTTTGGTTACAGAACACTTCCTGCTGGCATAATAGCTACAGAATGCCGAGGAATAGAGCATAATGGCTGTGAAATGATGAGATGGTTGGGACAGGATGGTGGTTTGGTGTTTGGTTGGTGGTGCCATAGCGACGCACCGGTGCTGGAATGATGTTGTTAGGATGCTGAGGTGTCTGAAAGAGGTTGAAATAATGATGTTGAATGATGGGGTTTTGGTTGCAGAATCTGGCAGGCATGTTGGTGTCCAGGTCCTGGGCTGGTAATGTAAGGATGATGGGGTAATGGTGTCAGGATGCTTGGATGATGGTGTCAGGATGCTTGGATGATGCTGTCTGAATGCTCTGATGATGCTGTTTGAATGCTGGAATAATGCTGTCTGAATGCTGGGATGATGCTGTCTGGATGAAGGTGTCTGAATGCTGGGATGATGGTGTCTGGGTGATGCTGTCTGGATGATGCTGTCTGAATGCTGGGATGCTGCTGTCTGAATGCTGGGATGATGCTATCTGAATGCTGGGATGATGATGTCTGAATGCTGGGATGATGCTGTCTGAATGCTGGAATGATGGTGCCAGGATACTTGGATGATTGTGTGAATACTGGGATTATGGTGTCAGGATGCTTGGAAGATGGTGTCTCAATGATGGGATGATGGTGTCTGAATGTTGGATGATGGTGTCAGGATGCTTGGATGATGGTGTCAGGGATGCTTGGAAGATGGTGTCTCAATGATGGGATAATGGTGTCAGGCTAGTTGGGTGAAGGTGTTGAATCTTGGTAATGGTGGTGGCAAAATGATGGTGCCAGGGTGACTAAAGCTGTGAGATTATTTGAATGTGGCTATAATGATATAATATAAATTATAGAAATAGCAATAATGCTAGCTTAATGTGACTAATGAACATTATAATACTGTATAAAAGTTAATAATGCTACACCAACACCAACTGATAGTTATTAATGCTAATCTCTCTC